>NC_047063.1:9739330-10039330 GCF_902459465.1 Asterias rubens
TCTTTTCCCAACAACATTCACAAGTGAGTTGAGCAGATTTGAACTGCTATGAATTATTTTTTGACTGCAACAATTGCTTCGCATTTGCAGGAAGTATGAACCAGGCTCCACTCATCTAAAAAGAACATCTTACTTTTGTTCTCTGATGATCCACAGATGAGCTGCTCGGATGTCTTGATGATACTGATGTTTGCCCAAGGCAGTTGATCTCCAGGAACTACTGGCCCTGAAAGGTCAAGTTAACGGATATAATTATTAAGTTGTAAGTCAATATTTTGTCATCAAAACTCTTGCATGGGTAATTTAGACCACCTCTTTATATAATAATAACAATTATGGTGGCTTCTTATAGCGCTCAGGTCTGTCACGCAGTGACGCTTCAACATTATTATTACCCCCGTTTACTGGGCCTTAAATCATTCCTTAAACCATCTCAGCTCCCTGGGGGGAGTATACAGTCTGTGCCCCCAAATATGTAAGCTAATCAATCACAAGAAACAACTTTGCCCTCACAGGTAATCATTTATCCATGTGTGGAGCGAAGATACCTAGATATTTCTTTGTGTATCTTGCACGGGTATGCCCCTGTGGTGATACACTTTTCACCCATTAAAAAGAGGGACAGAAAGTAGCAGAAATAATGCACCCCTTATCCCCCTTTTGCCATATCCCCAGTTCCAGGACTTTTGTTGTCTGTTTGTTATACAAACGTGGCAGACAAGACAGGCTGCACTATAGTTTCTCATTGTATTTGGATAGTTGGCTATTGGAAACTAAAGCATTCTGGGATTTCTACGCTATACCCTGGCAGATTATTTATCTGCTGTGGCTAACAGCCGAGGTTCTGCGATTCATGGTCGGTGCCTTATGCATATTTTCTCACAAGACAACAAGAAATCCAAGTGTTAGACTGTTTTGCTAACTTTCCTTTTGTCAAGTCGAGGTTTTATTGGTCAATTATAATTTCAAAGGCAATCCCTCAGATAGTTTGGGTGGAATACTGACCTAAAGAGGTTTTGATTGGGAGGGGGAATGCAACAGACACCCCCCCAACCCAGATTTAATCAGAAGTATTGTTTATTAAGACTACCAGCACCATGCAGCCACTATTATAAATAAATTTAAAAAAGGGTACTAGGTCTAGCAGTTTAATATTTGCCTAAAATTGAAAAATTCGAGAGCTTTTCACCAGTTTTATCAAACTTGTGCCATCAATTATTTGAGACTTAAAAATGCATGGCAATGGAAGGTGATCAGCCTTTTTAGCTAGATGAATTTAATCTGGGTGCTAGTTCTATTTAATGTGGAGCTCCATTTACCAACACATCCTTCAAAAGCCAACAAAAACAATCGTTCAGAATTATGTATTACCTTTTAAGTTATAGGCCTTTACCATATTCAGATCATTATGAGCTTGTTACTGGTGATCTTTCGACATCTTCATAATGGTGGCTGACAAACACTACAAAAAAAAACATTTTAAAGGACAAAATAAGTTTGCATATAAAAATTTAAAAAATAATATAAAAATTACAAGGGGTATTGTCGGCAGTTTTATCGAATTTGGGCCTAGAGTTTAAATAATAACAAGAGGCAAGTCCAGCAGTTTAAGCAGATCTAGACCTCACATTAAAAAATAACTAGGGGTAAGTCCAGCATTTTTATCGAATTTAGGCCTTAAAATTGAAAAAATCACAAGGGGCAAATCCAGCAGTGCTTAAAAGCACAGTTGGACCTAAAATTAAAATAATCACAATATGTAAGTCGAGCAGCTTTTTCAAATGTTGGCATTCAAATTGAAAAAGTCACAAGGAGTAAGGTCTAGCAGTTTTAGCGAATTTTAGCCTAGAATTGACAAATCGGAGGGCTTAGTCAGTTTTATCAAACTTATGCCACTAATTATTTGAGGCTTGACATTGGACGTTGATTAGCCTTTTTAGCTAGATGAATATAATCTGGATGCTAGTTCTATTGGATGTGAAGCTTCATTTACCAACTCATCCTTGAAAGCCAACAAAAACAATTGTTAAGAATTATTTATTTACCTTCTTAGGTATAGGCCTACATCATATTCAGATTCATATGAGCTTGTAACTGGTGATCTCTTGAAGTCTTCATGACACTACAAAGAAAAACATTTAAAAGAAAAAAATAAGTTTGCATCTAAAATTTTAAAATAGCAAGGGGTATAAAATCCAGCAGGTTTACTGAATTTTAGCCTCAAATTGAACAATCGCAAGTGGCGAGTCCAGCAGTTTTATCAAATTTGGCCTACAGTTTAAAAAACACAAGGGGTAAGACTAGCAGTTTTAGCAAATTGGAGCCCAAAACTAAAATTCACAGGGGGAAGGTCCAGCAAATTTATCAAATTTATGTCTAAAACTTAACAAAATGGCAAAGGGTCACAAGAGCAGTTTTATCAAACTTGTGCCATTGACTATTTGAGGCTTAATAGAACACAATGCCTTGGATTTCTACGCTATACCCTGGCAGCTTATTTATCTGCTGTGGCTAACAGCCGAGGTTCTGCGATTCATGGTCGGTGCCTTATGCATATTTTCTCACAAGACAACAAGAAATCCAAGTGTTAGACTGTTTTGCTAACTTTCCTTTTGTCAAGTCAAGGTTTCATTGGTCAGTTATAATTTCAAAGGCAATACCTCAAATGTGCAAGATAATTTGGGTGGAAAACTGACCTAAAGAGGTTTTGATTGGGAGGGGGAATGCAACAGACACCCCCCAACCCAGATTTAATCAGAAGTATTGTTTATTAAGACTACCAGCACCATGCAGCCACTATTATAAATAAATTTAAAAAAGGGTACTAGGTCTAGCAGTTTAATATTTGCCTAAAATTGACAAATTCGAGAGCTTTCCACCAGTTTTATCAAACTTGTGCCATCAATTATTTGAGACTTAAAAATGCATGGCAATGGAAGGTGATCAGCCTATTTTTAGCTAGATGAATTTAATCTTGGTGCTAGTTCTATTTAATGTGGAGCTCCATTTACCAACACATCCTTCAAAAGTCAACAAAAACAATCGTTCAGAATTATGTATTACCTTTTAAGTTATAGGCCTTTACCATATTCAGATCATTATGAGCTTGTTACTGGTGATCTTTCGACATCTTCATAATGGTGGCTGACAAACACTACAAAAAAAACATTTTAAAGTAAGTTTGCATATAAATAAAAAATAATTCTACGCTATAGCCCTGGCAGCTTATTTATCTGCTGTGGCTAACAGCCGAGTTCTGCGATTCATGGTCGGTGCCTTATGCATATTTTCTCACAAGACAACAAGAATCCAAGTGTTAGACTGTTTTGCTAACTTTCCTTTTGTCAAGTCAAGGTTTTATTGGTCAATATTATAATTTCAAAGGCAATCCCTCAAATGTGCAAGATAATTTGGGTGGAATACTGACCTAAAGAGGTTTTGATTGGGAGGGGGAATGCAACAGACGCCCCCCCCCAACCCAGATTTAATCAGAAGTATTGTTTATTAAGACTACCAGCACCATGCAGCCACTATTATAAATAAATTTAAAACAGGGTACTAGGTCTAGCAGTTTAATATTTGCCTAAAATTGACAAATTCGAGAGCTTTTCACCAGTTTTATCAAACTTGTGCCATCAATTATTTGAGACTTAAAAATGCATGGCAATGGAAGGTGATCAGCCTTTTTTTAGCTAGATGAATTTAATCTGGGTGCTAGTTCTATTTAATGTGGAGCTCCATTTACCAACACATCCTTCAAAAGCCAACAAAAACAATCGTTCAGAATTATGTATTACCTTTTAAGTTATAGGCCTTTACCATATTCAGATCATTATGAGCTTGTTACTGGTGATCTTTCGACATCTTCATAATGGTGGCTGACAAACACTACAAAAAAAATGTTAAAAAATAATATAAAAATTACAAGGGGTAAGTTCGGCAGTTTTATCGAATTTGTATGACACGACATGTACAGTCAAATGGATAGCCTGCAGTGAATTTCTAGACATGTTCCAAGTTGTTAGGCTTTCATCGTCTTCGCAGGCAGCAGCCAACTCTGCCAAAGAAACAACCAGCATCGCAACAGAGACAGAATTAAGATAGTACATGACATTATCAGACATATTTTTTAACACAAGATTGATAAGTTTTTGAAAGACAGTCAATAAAACAGTGCCAAGTCGTACATTGTGAAAATTAAGAAAAGGCATAGGGTTTTCTGCTAAAGGGACATGTTTCCTTTGATAGGGCAAGTTGGTCTGTAAAAAGCGTTTGAAACCATTTGTTATGGAATGCATGGTTAGAAAGATGTTTCAAAAGTAGAATAAAATGATCCACACATATATGCCTCGAAGTTGTACGGTTTCCCCAAACATCGTGATCCACAAAATGAACAACTTGCTCGCAGCGTAAAGTGTTTTAAAAGAATGGAACAAACGTTTTTTATTTTTGATAAATGAAACAAAATAAGCTTTGGAACAATTTAAAACTGAAAAAAAAAATCAGTTGCAAATGTCTGAGGACTGGATAAGATTAAAAACAACAGAGTATTATGACCTCAGTGCATGCGACAAGTTTTGTTTGAATTTAGACAAAATAAAGTTCAAATTGAGTAGATATGGGATAAAACTTAAAGACTTACCCAATGTAGATAATAGTTGCAGTCACATGAATGATCTATACTAGTTGTACTGAAGCAGTGAGTATGAAGTGAAGCATCGAGTTCCTAGATAGCACAACCTTTACAGTCACATGGATAGCCTGCAATGAGTTTCTAGACATGTTCCAAGTTGTTAGACTTTCATCATCTGTACAGGCAGCAGCCAACTCTGTCAAAGAAACAACCAGCATGGCAAGAATTATTCAGTCATGAAGCTGATATTTTGATTATCTAAACAAAATCATAATTGTTTGCTTAATAAAAACTCACTAATGATGGTAATTTACCTTTTTCTTAGTATTTGTATTGTATGTGGGCATAACGTTTTTATTATAGGTTGTTTTATTTTAGGTAAATAATAATGACTGAATAATAACACTAACATTACAACTTAAAAACTTCATTAACGAAAGAGTGCCATTAATTTTATATTCTCAGTTATCCTTAAAGTTTATTACATTACCCCAAAGATGCAAACGCTGAATTCCGAAAAAGAAGCAAGCAGCGATCGCGATGTTGCAAATAAACTCTATCGGTCGGAACGACGTGTAGGAACAAATCATCACAGTGAATGTTTGCCACTGCATTTGAAGCCTTAGAAAGATGCGGAACCAATTTCTACAAATAAGCTGTAGAATGTATGGGGTATAAGGTGCCTTGCTACCCGTGACGTCACGCGTGTGAACATGGTACAAACAATGAGTTAAAGGGCTTTGTATTTTTTGGAAGGACAAAAAACACAATGTCTGCAGATTTACATTAAACTTACACAGTCTGAAGATAATGATAGTAGAAAGCTTCCCTGAAAATATTACTTGCTCAGGTGCTGTAGTTTTTATGAAATGAGTAAAACAATGTCATGAAAATAAATTTCGTCTCAGATGGTCTCAGTGATCATGATACGAAAATTATTTTAGAATGTAAAAACGTATTTTCATGGCATTGTTTTACTCATTTCTCAAAAAATACATTACCTCAGCGACTAATATTTTAAGGTATGCTTTCTACTATCATTATCTTCAACGGTGTAAATTTAATGTAAATCTGTGGACATTGTGTTTTGTGTTACAAAAAGTACCCAAATCCTTTAACAACTAACAACAGAAAAGTTATTAATACATTAAAAGGTTGCAATCTGTTTGTTTTCAAAATGTGCTAGAGTCAATACCCAGACGTCACACAACATTGGCTTTACAAAACAATTTATCAGTTAATTTGGAACTTCAGGTTTGGAAATTCTGAGGAACATTTTGCGCAGCATTAGCCCAGAGACAATTAACAGAAAAAGCACAGCATCCATTTTAAGACAATTTTAAGGTTAAAAAACATCCTCAGCAAGTTTTGATAGATTGGGCAACATATTTTAGTAAAAAGTACAAGGGTTGTCAAGATTGCATTTTGAGAGTTGGGCTGGCAATTTGAAAAAAAATCATAAAATATTGGCAAATCTTTTGGGGATGGCACAACAACACTCCTGGGGGGAAAATATGACAACATCCAGCTGTGAACAATTAGAGAGCTGAAATATCGGTACATTGGCAACATTTAGAGAAATATACATCATGAGCCTCGAGTAACAAAGATAGCACAACATGGGTTACAATTTGAACATGAACAAGATTTAGATTGGCATGTCTGGTCAGTGAGAGGATACAGAAATGAGCAAACAATCAACAATGGAAAAGTTTCCGTATGGCGCCACCACTTTTTCATTCGATATGAAATAATATAGTATCTTATTTACCTCAATGGGATATCCCTTTCTGTAAAAATGAGTGAAAAAGTGGTGGCGCCATACGGAAAGTTATCCGATTGGGCAATATATTTTGGTGAATATCACATGGTGTAAAGATTGCATCTTGAGAGTTGGGCTGGCACTTGGACAGGATTCACATGACCAAAATTATCAGCAAAAGGCCAAAGGAAAAAAAATGCAATCTGGGCCCAATTTCATAGAGCTGTTAAGCACCAAAACTTGCTTAGCATAAAATTTTCGACTTGATAAAGACAGGTATACCAACCAAATGTCCACGTCAGAAAAAAGAAATTTCATGCTAATCAAATTTTCATGCTTAGCACCTCTATCAAATTGAGCCCTGTTTGTTTTTAAAATGTGCTAGTGGTAATCCCCAGACGTCACAAAATTGGCTTCACGGAACAATTATCGGTTAATTTAAATTAAAATTATAAAAAAAAAAAAAATTAAAAAAAAAATTAAAAAAAATTAAAAAATCACGTTTGCAAACTCCGAGGAACTATACGACTTGTGCAGCATCAGCCCAGAGACATTAAGAGAGAAAAGCACAACATCATCTTTAAGACAATTTCAGAGTTAAAAAACATTCACTCAGCAATTTTTGATAGATTTGGGCAACATGTTTTGGTGAAATGAACAAGGGTGTACAAATTGGCTTTTGAGAGTTGGGCTGGCACTTGGATATACATGTAGTTTGATAATGGACAAACAAAATCATAAAACGATGGCAGGTCTTTTGGGGATGGTACAGCAAGCGTGGGGAAAATAAATATTACAATAACCACTTGTGAACAATTTTAGAGCTGAAATATCGGTAGATTGGCAACATTTGGAGAAATAGACAGAGCCTCGAGAAACATCAACCATATCGAATAGCTTGACCATTGAGTATAATAATTTTCAGGTGTGTACGCAATGACAGGATAGGAATATGGGGGGGGGAGAAAAATCTGTTCAACAGCAAGAGTCTTTAATTTCACCGGGTGGTTATTGGTGGCTCTGGATGGGTTGGTCCACGGTCCATGCACGGTGTATGTGAGGGTGCACACCCGGTACTTTTGCGAACATTTGCAATGCTGTTTTTTTTTTTTTTTTTGATAACGGCTTTAACGTCTCTAAATGCAACTCGGAAACATAGATTTCAATTAAACAATGATATGCTCTGTTCAAAAATGCTCGTCCCGATTTGTGGGTATGGTCACACTGTACATAACTTACGGTTTTTATGTTGGGGTTTTGTATGCAGCAACACTGGCACTGAAGAACACACTTAAAAAATAACATCGCCTCCTCGAGAAACCTCCTCAAGAAACATGCTATTAGCATCATAAACAGTTGCCAGATGACGATGTTACAGAAGCACGATGTTTCACGATGCAAATACTTGGTATTTTAAAACCCAAATCACACCGAACTCGCTCAGAATATTTGTCTCGGTGCAACCATGTGCAATACGTAGCCTGGGTTTCACGCTGCCCGCTTTCTCCGTCGCCGAGCTAGCCGCGGTTCTGGCCCTATTTCTGGACCGAAAATTAGGGAAAATAGAATCCATGCAGTTAAAGGCGGTTGAATTCTGGCCCCACTGCACGGTACATAACAGTACTTGATACCGTGGGGTCGAAGCAGGAATTTTCAAGTTTGTTTAACCTCGTACAAACGAAGCCGCACTTCGGCCTCGTTGTACGGTGCTTGCGTGTTAAGAGCCTTAGACAAGGCTAGGGGATGGCTGAACATCATGGTGCCGGTCGAATGGCCATGCAGCATGCAGCATGCAGCGTGACTAGCTCTATGGTAGCATGTAGCATAGGACTCTTCCTCTGGCAATGGGCTGTGCCGTGGTGTGTACCACAGCATATACAAACAGCACACATGTTAGATGAAGAGTACTACTATACATAGGGCTACATGCGAACGTGTTTTGTGTGTGTCATAAGGGACTGCACTGTGGGTATGCTGCCGTATGGTGAATGGGTGAACCATAGAGTACTCTATGGGTGAACCATGGAGGTAGAGTTCTGAGCCATTATGCTTTAACTCCACGCAGGCAGTAACACACTGTCTGGCATTTAAACATTTTCATTCAATACGCCTAGCATTTCGACATTTTCATTAATCCTACGGTATGCTCGACGATTGTCTAGAGAGTAAAATTAATACAAAAGGCTCAACATAAATCACTTTTGCTATATGAGGGGTGCTAATAGACTGTGTTGAATATGACGTCACGCTGCTCAAATATCTGACCTACAAAAACGAATACAAAAAAGCCTGCCATAAATTCACCATATTGCAGATTTTATTTTGAAGGAAGCTTAATCGGTCCACTAATTAATACCTAATGAGTAATTAACTGCTTGAAACACGTCATGTATGTTAACCATATATAGAACTTGTACGGTAATTTTAATATTAAGTAGGATTTGAAACTTTGCATGTTGGAAGTAAGATATAGAAAAGTTTGCGGTAACACCATGTAATAACAATCTCTCAATGAGTTGGGGTGGTTCTGAAAAGAACCGTTGGATTAACTCGACGTTTCGATCAGTATGCTCTGATCGTCTTCTCCAGAAGGTATGGTATGTTAACCATATATAGAACTTGTACGGTAATTTTAATATTAAGTAGGATTTGAAACTTTGCATGGTGGAAGTAAGATATAGAAAAGTTTGCGGTAACACCATGTAATAACAATCTCTCAATGAGTTGGGGTGGTTCTGAAAAGAACCGTTGGATTAACTCGACGTTTCGATCAGTATGCTCTGATCGTCTTCTGGAGAAGACGATCAGAGCATACTGATCGAAACGTCGAGTTAATCCAACGGTTCTTTTCAGAACCATCCCAACTCATTGAGAGATTGTTATTACATGGTGTTACCGCAAACTTTTCTATAAATTTTAATATTAAGATGTGTAATAACCGTACAGTACTTCATATTGCATAAAAGATGTAGTTTTTGTTTCATAATAACTTAAGTTTGGACCTGACACCCTTCATGAAGAGTCTATCATAAGAACCCTATGAACATTGAAAAAAACTATTACAAAAAGGCATACCATAAAGTCACTTTGGTTATGAGGGGTGCCAATTGGCAAACTTCACTAAGAGTCTACACTCATGTGTGCAGAGAGTAAAATTATTACAAAGAGGCATACCATAAAGTCACTTTGGTGACAAGGGGCATTGAGGCAATGACCAGGGTATGAGGCAATGACCAGGGGCATGGAACAATAACCAAGGGCATTTAGACAATGCCCAGGGCCCAATTTCATGGCTCTGCTTTACCGCAAGCACAGAATCGGCGCTTACGGATGCAGGGAATTTTGTGCTTACGGCAAGCGTATTTCAGCAGCAAATTTTGGCTTCTGCTCGTTACAAGGCATTCTACGCTTACAAGGCTAGCGCAGAAATTTGGCGCTTGGACGTAAGCGGAGAACCGTGATCGTAAACGCAGATTTTGGCGGTAAGTAGAGCCATGACATTGGGCCCAGGGTTTGAGGGCAATGACCAGGGGCATGGAGACAATGACTCGAGGCATGGCGGCAATGACCAGGGGCATGGAGGCAGAGATTAGAGGTATGGAGGCAAAGAGCAGGGGCATGGAGGCAATGACCAGGGGTATGGGCCATTTACCAGGGGCATGGGCCATTTACCAGGGGCATGAAGACAATGACTCGAGGCAAGGAGGCAATGACCGGGGGCATGGAGGCAATGACCAGGGGCATAGAGTCAATGACCAGGGGCATGGAGAAAATGACCATGGGCATGGAGGCGGAGACTAGGGGTATGGAGGCAATGACCAGGGGTTTGGAAGCATTGACCAGGGGCATGGAGGCAGAGACTAGGGGTATGGAGGAAATGACCAGGGGCATGGAGGCAGAGACTAGGGGTATGGAGGCAAAGAGCAGTGTATATGAAGGCAATGACCAGGGGTATGGGCCATTTACCAGGGGCATGGAGGCAATGACCGGGGGCATGGAGGCAATGACCAGGGGCATAGAGGCAAAGAGCAGTGTATATGAAGGCAGTGACCAGGGGTATGGAGGCAATGACCAGGGGCATGGAGGCAATGACCAGGGGTATGGAGGCAATGACCAGGGGCATGCAGGCAATGACCAGGGGCATGGAGGCAATGACCAGGGGCATGGAGGCAATGACCAGGAGCATGGAGGCAATGACATGGGGCATTGGAGGCAATGCCCAGGGGTATGGAGGTAATGACCAGGGGCATGGAGGCAATGACCAGGAGCATGGAGGCAATGACCAGGGGCAGGGAAGCAATGCCCAGGGGTATGGAGGCAATGACCAGGGGTATGGAGGCAATGACCAGGAGCATGGAGGCAATGACATGGGCATGGAGGCAATGACCAGGGGCATGGAGGCAATGACCAGGAGCATGGAGGCAATGACCAGGGCCATGATTGCAATGACCAGGGGCAATGAGGCAGGCACTGACCAGCGGCATGGAGGCAATGATCAGGGTATTGAGGCAATGACCAGGGGCATAGAGGCAATGACCAGGGGCATGGAGGCAATATAAGCAGGGTTTGAAGGCAATGCCCAGGAAACCAATTACAGGCTATAGGGATAGATGCAATGACTGTGGGCATGGATGCATTTACCGGCAGGGGCATTGCGCAATGACTAGGGGCATTTCACAATGACCAGGGCGCAATCCCAGGGGCATTTTGCAATGACCAGGGCGCAATGCCCAGGGGCATGAAACCAATTACCAGGGACATGCAACAATAACCAAGGGCATTGAGGCAATGACCTGGGGCATGAGGGCAATTATGTCTAGGCACATCAAGTCAAGGTACAAGGGTATGGATAGGAGCTTAGGTATAGAGGCAATGACCAGGGGTATATGGATTCAATTACCAGGGGCATGGAGGCAATGACCAGGGGCATGGAGGCAATGACCAGGAGCATGGAGGCAATGACATGGGGCATTAGAGGCAATGACATGGTGCATTGGAGGCAATGACCAGGGGTATGGATTCAATTACCAGGGGCATGGAGGCAATGACCAGGGCATGGAGGCAATGACCAGGGGCAAGGAGGCAATGACATGGGCATGGAGGCAATGACCAGGGGCCTGGAGGCAATGACATGGGGCATTGGAGGCAATGCCCAGGGGTATGGAGGCAATGACCAGGGGTATGGAGGCAATGACCAGGAGCATGGAGGCAATGACATGGGCATGGAGGCAATGACCAGGGGCCTGGAGGCAATGACCAGGGGTATGGAGGCAATGACCAGGGGCATGGAGGCAATGACCAGGGGCATGGAGGCAATGACCAGGGGCATGGAGGCAATGACCAGGAGCATGGAGGCAATGACATGGGGCATTGGAGGCAATGCCCAGGGGTATGGAGGCAATGACCAGGGGTATGGAGGCAATGACCAGGAGCATGGAGGCAATGACATGGGCATGGAGGCAATGACCAGGGGCATGGAGGCAATGACCAGGAGCATGGAGGCAATGACCAGGAGCATGGAGGCAATGACCAGGGGCATGATTGCAATGGGGCAATGAGGCAGGCACTGACCAGGGGCATGGAGGCGATGATCAGGGTATTGAGGCAATGATCAGGGTATTGAGGCAATGATCAGGGTATTGAGGCAATGACCAGGGGCATAGGGGCAATGACCAGGGGTTTGACAGCATTGACCAGGGGCCTGGAGGCAATGACCAGGGGCATGGAGGCAATGACCAGGGGTTTGGAGGCAATGACCGGGGGCATGGAGGCAATGACAGGGGCATGGAGGCAATAACCAGGGGTATGGAGGCAATGACCAGGAGCATGGAGGCAATGACCAGGGGCATGGATGCAATGACCAGGGGCATGAAGGCAATGACCAGGGGCATGGAGGCAATGACCAGGGGCAGGGAGGCAATGTCCATGGGCATGGAGGCAATGTCCAGGGGCATGGAGGCAATGATCAGGGTATTGAGGCAATGACCAGGGGCATAGAGGCAATGACCAGGGGTTTGGAAGCATTGACCAGGGGCCTGGAGGCAATGACCAGGGGCATGGAGGCAATGACCAGGGGTTTGGAGGCAATGACCGGGGGCATGGAGGCAATGACAGGGGCATGGAGGCAATAACCAGGGGTATGGAGGCAATGACCAGGCGCATGGAGGCAATGACCAGGGGCATGGGTGCAATGACCAGGGGCATGAAGGCAATGACCAGGGGCATGGAGGCAATGACCAGGGGCAGGGAGGCAATGTCCAGGGGCATGGAGGCAATGACCAGGGGCATGGAGGCAATGACCAGGGGCATGATTGCAATGACCAGGGGCAATGAGGCAGGCACTGACCAGGGGCATGGAGGCAATGATCAGGGTATTGAGGCAATAACCAGGGGCATAGAGGCAATGACCAGGGGCATGGAGGCAATGACCAGGGGCATGGAGGCAATGACCAGGGGTATGGAGGCAATGACCAGGAGCATGGAGGCAATGACCAGGGGCATGGAGGCAATGACCAGGGGTATGGAGGCAATGACCAGGGGCATGTAGAAAATGACCAGGGGCATTGAGGCAATGACCAGGGGCATGGAGGCAATGACCAGGGGCATGGAGGCAATGCCAGGGGTATGGAGGCAATGACCAGGAGCATGGAGGCAATGACCAGGGGCATGGAGGCAATGACCAGGGGTATGGAGGCAATGACCAGGGGCATGGAGACAATGACCAGGGGCATTGAGGCAATGACCAGGGGCACGGAGGCAATGACCAGGGGTTTGGAAGCATTGACCAGGGGGGAGGCAATGACCAGGGGCATGGAGGCAATGACCAGGGGCATGAGGGCAATGAACAGGGGCATGGAGGCAATGACCAGGGGTTTGGAAGCATTGACCAGGGGGGAGGCAATGACCAGGGGCATGGAGGCAATGACCAGGAGCATGGAGGCAAAGACCAGGGGCATTGGAGGCAATGCCCAGGGGCATGGAGGCAATGACCAGGAGCATGGAGGCAATGACCAAGGGCACGGAGGCAATGACCAGGGGTATGGACGCAATGACCAATGACATGTTTATGCAACAGCTTCTCGAAACAAGACCAAAAACTGTTCCTCATCTTTAAAATAAATTTTGTTGTGCTTACCTTTCAAAAAAGGTTACTCTACTTGGAGATGATGAAACTCAACCTGGTTGATTGGGGATCTCAATGAAGCTCAAGCAAACCACTCTATATTAATCAAATTATAAATATTGTCAGTAAATTATTTGCATTATTTAGAGCTATAAAAATATAGCCAGAATGTTGTTTATAAAAGTTGTTGTTTTTCAAAGAAAAAATACTCAATTAGTGACAATCTTGTTTTTTAGAAACACGTGATAATACAGCAAGACACTTGTGACTTTATGCGATTTTACCCCTTGTGATTTATAAAACTTTAGCTCATTATCAACAATAAAGCAAGACTTACCCCTTTTTACCAGGGACATGCAACAATAACCAAGGGCATTGAGGCAATGACCTGGGGCATGAGGGCAATTATGTCTAGGCACATCAAGTCAAGGTACAAGGGTATGGATAGGAGCTTAGGTATATGGATTCAATTACCAGGGGTATATGGATTCAATTACCAGGGGCATGGAGGCAATGACCAGGGGCATGTAGGCAATGACCAGGGGCATGGAGGCAATGATCAGGGGCAATGAGGCAGGCACTGACCAGGGGCATGGAGGCAATGATCAGGGTATTGAGGCAATAACCAGGGGCATAGAGGCAATGACCAGGGGCATGGAGGCAATGACCAGGGGCATGGAGGCAATGACCAGGGGTATGGAGGCAATGACCAGGAGCATGGAGGCAATGACCAGGGGCATGGAGGCAATGACCAGGGGTATGGAGGCAATGACCAGGGGCATGTAGAAAATGACCAGGGGCATTGAGGCAATGACCAGGGGCATGGAGGCAATGACCAGGGGCATGGAGGCAATGCCAGGGGTATGGAGGCAATGACCAGGAGCATGGAGGCAATGACCAGGGGCATGGAGGCAATGACCAGGGGTATGGAGGCAATGACCAGGGGCATGGAGACAATGACCAGGGGCATTGAGGCAATGACCAGGGGCACGGAGGCAATGACCAGGGGTTTGGAAGCATTGACCAGGGGGGAGGCAATGACCAGGGGCATGGAGGCAATGACCAGGGGCATGAGGGCAATGAACAGGGGCATGGAGGCAATGACCAGGGGTTTGGAAGCATTGACCAGGGGGGAGGCAATGACCAGGGGCATGGAGGCAATGACCAGGAGCATGGAGGCAAAGACCAGGGGCATTGGAGGCAATGCCCAGGGGCATGGAGGCAATGACCAGGAGCATGGAGGCAATGACCAAGGGCACGGAGGCAATGACCAGGGGTATGGACGCAATGACCAATGACATGTTTATGCAACAGCTTCTCGAAACAAGACCAAAAACTGTTCCTCATCTTTAAAATAAATTTTGTTGTGCTTACCTTTCAAAAAAGGTTACTCTACTTGGAGATGATGAAACTCAACCTGGTTGATTGGGGATCTCAATGAAGCTCAAGCAAACCACTCTATATTAATCAAATTATAAATATTGTCAGTAAATTATTTGCATTATTTAGAGCTATAAAAATATAGCCAGAATGTTGTTTATAAAAGTTGTTGTTTTTCAAAGAAAAAATACTCAATTAGTGACAATCTTGTTTTTTAGAAACACGTGATAATACAGCAAGACACTTGTGACTTTATGCGATTTTACCCCTTGTGATTTATAAAACTTTAGCTCATTATCAACAATAAAGCAAGACTTACCCCTTTTTACCAGGGACATGCAACAATAACCAAGGGCATTGAGGCAATGACCTGGGGCATGAGGGCAATTATGTCTAGGCACATCAAGTCAAGGTACAAGGGTATGGATAGGAGCTTAGGTATATGGATTCAATTACCAGGGGTATATGGATTCAATTACCAGGGGCATGGAGGCAATGACCAGGGGCATGTAGGCAATGACCAGGGGCATGGAGGCAATGATCAGGGGCATGGAGGCAAATACCAGGAGCATGGAGGCAATGACATGGGGCATTGGAGGCAATGCCCAGGGGTATGGATTCAATTACCAGGGGCATGGAGGCAATGACCAGGGGTATGGATTCAATTACCAGGGGCATGGAGGCAATGACCAGGGGCATGGAGGCAATGACCAGGGGCATGGAGGCAATGACCAGGGGCATGGAGGCAATGACCAGGGGCATGGAGGCAATGATCAGGGGCATGGAGGCAATGACCAGGAGCATGGAGGCAATGACATGGGGCATTGGAGGCAATGCCCAGGGGTATGGAGGCAATGACCAGGGGTATGGAGGCAATGAGCAGGAGCATGGAGGCAATGACATGGGCATGGAGGCAATGACCAGGGGCCGGGAGGCAATGACCAGGGGTATGGAGGCAATGACCAGGGGCATGCAGGCAATGACCAGGGGCATGGAGGCAATGACCAGGGGCATGGAGGCAATGACCAGGAGCATGGAGGCAATGACATGGGGCATTGGAGGCAATGCCCAGGGGTATGGAGGCAATGACCAGGGGCATGGAGGCAATGACCAGGGGCATGGAGGCAATGACCAGGAGCATGGAGGCAATGACCAGGGGCAGGGAGGCAATGCCCAGGGGTATGGAGGCAATGACCAGGGGTATATGGAGGCAATGACCAGGAGCATGGAGGCAATGACATGGGCATGGAGGCAATGACCAGGGGCATGGAGGCAATGACCAGGAGCATGGAGGCAATGACCAGGGCCATGATTGCAATGACCAGGGGCAATGAGGCAGGCACTGACCAGCGGCATGGAGGCAATGATCAGGGTATTGAGGCAATGACCAGGGGCATAGAGGCAATGACCAGGGGCATGGAGGCAATATAAGCAGGGTTTGAAGGCAATGCCCAGGAAACCAATTACAGGCTATAGGGATAGATGCAATGACTGTGGGCATGGATGCATTTACCGGCAGGGGCATTGCGCAATGACTAGGGGCATTTCACAATGACCAGGGCGCAATCCCAGGGGCATTTTGCAATGACCAGGGCGCAATGCCCAGGGGCATGAAACCAATTACCAGGGACATGCAACAATAACCAAGGGCATTGAGGCAATGACCTGGGGCATGAGGGCAATTATGTCTAGGCACATCAAGTCAAGGTACAAGGGTATGGATAGGAGCTTAGGTATAGAGGCAATGACCAGGGGTATATGGATTCAATTACCAGGGGCATGGAGGCAATGACCAGGGGCATGGAGGCAATGACCAGGAGCATGGAGGCAATGACATGGGGCATTAGAGGCAATGACATGGTGCATTGGAGGCAATGACCAGGGGTATGGATTCAATTACCAGGGGCATGGAGGCAATGACCAGGGCATGGAGGCAATGACCAGGGGCAAGGAGGCAATGACATGGGCATGGAGGCAATGACCAGGGGCCTGGAGGCAATGACATGGGGCATTGGAGGCAATGCCCAGGGGTATGGAGGCAATGACCAGGGGTATGGAGGCAATGACCAGGAGCATGGAGGCAATGACATGGGCATGGAGGCAATGACCAGGGGCCTGGAGGCAATGACCAGGGGTATGGAGGCAATGACCAGGGGCATGGAGGCAATGACCAGGGGCATGGAGGCAATGACCAGGGGCATGGAGGCAATGACCAGGGTATTGAGGCAATGACCAGGGGCATAGAGGCAATGACCAGGGGTTTAGAAGCATTGACCAGGGGCCTGGAGGCAATGACCAGGGGCATGGAGGCAATGACCAGGGGTTTGGAGGCAATGACCGGGGGCATGGAGGCAATGACAGGGGCATGGAGGCAATAACCAGGGGTATGGAGGCAATGACCAGGAGCATGGAGGCAATGACCAGGGGCATGGATGCAATGACCAGGGGCATGAAGGCAATGACCAGGGGCATGGAGGCAATGACCAGGGGCAGGGAGGCAATGTCCAGGGGCATGGAGGCAATGTCCAGGGGCATGGAGGCAATGCCCAGGGGTATGGAGGCAATGACCAGGGGCATGGAGGCAATGACCAGGAGCATGGAGGCAATGACCAGGGGCAGGGAGGCAATGCCCAGGGGTATGGAGGCAATGACCAGGGGTATATGGAGGCAATGACCAGGAGCATGGAGGCAATGACATGGGCATGGAGGCAATGACCAGGGGTTTGACAGCATTGACCAGGGGCCTGGAGGCAATGACCAGGGGCATGGAGGCAATGACCAGGGGTTTGGAGGCAATGACCGGGGGCATGGAGGCAATGACAGGGGCATGGAGGCAATAACCAGGGGTATGGAGGCAATGACCAGGAGCATGGAGGCAATGACCAGGGGCATGGATGCAATGACCAGGGGCATGAAGGCAATGACCAGGGGCATGGAGGCAATGACCAGGGGCAGGGAGGCAATGTCCATGGGCATGGAGGCAATGTCCAGGGGCATGGAGGCAATGATCAGGGTATTGAGGCAATGACCAGGGGCATAGAGGCAATGACCAGGGGTTTGGAAGCATTGACCAGGGGCCTGGAGGCAATGACCAGGGGCATGGAGGCAATGACCAGGGGTTTGGAGGCAATGACCGGGGGCATGGAGGCAATGACAGGGGCATGGAGGCAATAACCAGGGGTATGGAGGCAATGACCAGGCGCATGGAGGCAATGACCAGGGGCATGGGTGCAATGACCAGGGGCATGAAGGCAATGACCAGGGGCATGGAGGCAATGACCAGGGGCAGGGAGGCAATGTCCAGGGGCATGGAGGCAATGACCAGGGGCATGGAGGCAATGACCAGGGGCATGATTGCAATGACCAGGGGCAATGAGGCAGGCACTGACCAGGGGCATGGAGGCAATGATCAGGGTATTGAGGCAATAACCAGGGGCATAGAGGCAATGACCAGGGGCATGGAGGCAATGACCAGGGGCATGGAGGCAATGACCAGGGGTATGGAGGCAATGACCAGGAGCATGGAGGCAATGACCAGGGGCATGGAGGCAATGACCAGGGGTATGGAGGCAATGACCAGGGGCATGTAGAAAATGACCAGGGGCATTGAGGCAATGACCAGGGGCATGGAGGCAATGACCAGGGGCATGGAGGCAATGCCAGGGGTATGGAGGCAATGACCAGGAGCATGGAGGCAATGACCAGGGGCATGGAGGCAATGACCAGGGGTATGGAGGCAATGACCAGGGGCATGGAGACAATGACCAGGGGCATTGAGGCAATGACCAGGGGCACGGAGGCAATGACCAGGGGTTTGGAAGCATTGACCAGGGGGGAGGCAATGACCAGGGGCATGGAGGCAATGACCAGGGGCATGAGGGCAATGAACAGGGGCATGGAGGCAATGACCAGGGGTTTGGAAGCATTGACCAGGGGGGAGGCAATGACCAGGGGCATGGAGGCAATGACCAGGAGCATGGAGGCAAAGACCAGGGGCATTGGAGGCAATGCCCAGGGGCATGGAGGCAATGACCAGGAGCATGGAGGCAATGACCAAGGGCACGGAGGCAATGACCAGGGGTATGGACGCAATGACCAATGACATGTTTATGCAACAGCTTCTCGAAACAAGACCAAAAACTGTTCCTCATCTTTAAAATAAATTTTGTTGTGCTTACCTTTCAAAAAAGGTTACTCTACTTGGAGATGATGAAACTCAACCTGGTTGATTGGGGATCTCAATGAAGCTCAAGCAAACCACTCTATATTAATCAAATTATAAATATTGTCAGTAAATTATTTGCATTATTTAGAGCTATAAAAATATAGCCAGAATGTTGTTTATAAAAGTTGTTGTTTTTCAAAGAAAAAATACTCAATTAGTGACAATCTTGTTTTTTAGAAACACGTGATAATACAGCAAGACACTTGTGACTTTATGCGATTTTACCCCTTGTGATTTATAAAACTTTAGCTCATTATCAACAATAAAGCAAGACTTACCCCTTTTTACCAGGGACATGCAACAATAACCAAGGGCATTGAGGCAATGACCTGGGGCATGAGGGCAATTATGTCTAGGCACATCAAGTCAAGGTACAAGGGTATGGATAGGAGCTTAGGTATATGGATTCAATTACCAGGGGTATATGGATTCAATTACCAGGGGCATGGAGGCAATGACCAGGGGCATGTAGGCAATGACCAGGGGCATGGAGGCAATGATCAGGGGCATGGAGGCAAATACCAGGAGCATGGAGGCAATGACATGGGGCATTGGAGGCAATGCCCAGGGGTATGGATTCAATTACCAGGGGCATGGAGGCAATGACCAGGGGTATGGATTCAATTACCAGGGGCATGGAGGCAATGACCAGGGGCATGGAGGCAATGACCAGGGGCATGGAGGCAATGACCAGGGGCATGGAGGCAATGACCAGGGGCATGGAGGCAATGATCAGGGGCATGGAGGCAATGACCAGGAGCATGGAGGCAATGACATGGGGCATTGGAGGCAATGCCCAGGGGTATGGAGGCAATGACCAGGGGTATGGAGGCAATGAGCAGGAGCATGGAGGCAATGACATGGGCATGGAGGCAATGACCAGGGGCCGGGAGGCAATGACCAGGGGTATGGAGGCAATGACCAGGGGCATGCAGGCAATGACCAGGGGCATGGAGGCAATGACCAGGGGCATGGAGGCAATGACCAGGAGCATGGAGGCAATGACATGGGGCATTGGAGGCAATGCCCAGGGGTATGGAGGCAATGACCAGGGGCATGGAGGCAATGACCAGGGGCATGGAGGCAATGACCAGGAGCATGGAGGCAATGACCAGGGGCAGGGAGGCAATGCCCAGGGGTATGGAGGCAATGACCAGGGGTATATGGAGGCAATGACCAGGAGCATGGAGGCAATGACATGGGCATGGAGGCAATGACCAGGGGCATGGAGGCAATGACCAGGAGCATGGAGGCAATGACCAGGGCCATGATTGCAATGACCAGGGGCAATGAGGCAGGCACTGACCAGCGGCATGGAGGCAATGATCAGGGTATTGAGGCAATGACCAGGGGCATAGAGGCAATGACCAGGGGCATGGAGGCAATATAAGCAGGGTTTGAAGGCAATGCCCAGGAAACCAATTACAGGCTATAGGGATAGATGCAATGACTGTGGGCATGGATGCATTTACCGGCAGGGGCATTGCGCAATGACTAGGGGCATTTCACAATGACCAGGGCGCAATCCCAGGGGCATTTTGCAATGACCAGGGCGCAATGCCCAGGGGCATGAAACCAATTACCAGGGACATGCAACAATAACCAAGGGCATTGAGGCAATGACCTGGGGCATGAGGGCAATTATGTCTAGGCACATCAAGTCAAGGTACAAGGGTATGGATAGGAGCTTAGGTATAGAGGCAATGACCAGGGGTATATGGATTCAATTACCAGGGGCATGGAGGCAATGACCAGGGGCATGGAGGCAATGACCAGGAGCATGGAGGCAATGACATGGGGCATTAGAGGCAATGACATGGTGCATTGGAGGCAATGATCAGGGGTATGGATTCAATTACCAGGGGCATGGAGGCAATGACCAGGGCATGGAGGCAATGACCAGGGGCAAGGAGGCAATGACATGGGCATGGAGGCAATGACCAGGGGCCTGGAGGCAATGACATGGGGCATTGGAGGCAATGCCCAGGGGTATGGAGGCAATGACCAGGGGTATGGAGGCAATGACCAGGAGCATGGAGGCAATGACATGGGCATGGAGGCAATGACCAGGGGCCTGGAGGCAATGACCAGGGGTATGGAGGCAATGACCAGGGGCATGGAGGCAATGACCAGGGGCATGGAGGCAATGACCAGGGGCATGGAGGCAATGACCAGGGTATTGAGGCAATGACCAGGGGCATAGAGGCAATGACCAGGGGTTTAGAAGCATTGACCAGGGGCCTGGAGGCAATGACCAGGGGCATGGAGGCAATGACCAGGGGTTTGGAGGCAATGACCGGGGGCATGGAGGCAATGACAGGGGCATGGAGGCAATAACCAGGGGTATGGAGGCAATGACCAGGAGCATGGAGGCAATGACCAGGGGCATGGATGCAATGACCAGGGGCATGAAGGCAATGACCAGGGGCATGGAGGCAATGACCAGGGGCAGGGAGGCAATGTCCAGGGGCATGGAGGCAATGTCCAGGGGCATGGAGGCAATGCCCAGGGGTATGGAGGCAATGACCAGGGGCATGGAGGCAATGACCAGGAGCATGGAGGCAATGACCAGGGGCAGGGAGGCAATGCCCAGGGGTATGGAGGCAATGACCAGGGGTATATGGAGGCAATGACCAGGAGCATGGAGGCAATGACATGGGCATGGAGGCAATGACCAGGGGCATGGAGGCAATGACCAGGAGCATGGAGGCAATGACCAGGGCCATGATTGCAATGACCAGGGGCAATGAGGCAGGCACTGACCAGGGGCATGGAGGCAATGATCAGGGTATTGAGGCAATGACCAGGGGCATAGAGGCAATGACCAGGGGCATGGAGGCAATATAAGCAGGGTTTGAAGGCAATGCCCAGGAAACCAATTACAGGCTATAGGGATAGATGCAATGACTGTGGGCATGGATGCATTTACCGGCAGGGGCATTGCGCAATGACTAGGGGCATTTCACAATGACCAGGGCGCAATCCCAGGGGCATTTTGCAATGACCAGGGCGCAATGCCCAGGGGCATTAAACCAATTACCAGGGACATGCAACAATAACCAAGGGCATTGAGGCAATGACCTGGGGCATGAGGGCAATTATGTCTAGGCACATCAAGTCAAGGTACAAGGGTATGGATAGGAGCTTAGGTATAGAGGCAATGACCAGGGGTATATGGATTCAATTACCAGGGGCATGGAGGCAATGACCAGGGGCATGGAGGCAATGACCAGGAGCATGGAGGCAATGACATGGGGCATTAGAGGCAATGACATGGTGCATTGGAGGCAATGACCAGGGGTATGGATTCAATTACCAGGGGCATGGAGGCAATGACCAGGGCATGGAGGCAATGACCAGGGGCAAGGAGGCAATGACATGGGCATGGAGGCAATGACCAGGGGCCTGGTGGCAATGACATGGGGCATTGGAGGCAATGCCCAGGGGTATGGAGGCAATGACCAGGGGCATGGAGGCAATGACCAGGAGCATGGAGGCAATGACATGGGCATGGAGGCAATGACCAGGGGCCTGGAGGCAATGACCAGGGGTATGGAGGCAATGACCAGGGGCATGGAGGCAATGACCAGGGGCATGGAGGCAATGACCAGGGGCATGGAGGCAATGACCAGGAGCATGGAGGCAATGACATGGGGCATTGGAGGCAATGCCCAGGGGTATGGAGGCAATGACCAGGGGTATGGAGGCAATGACCAGGAGCATGGAGGCAATGACATGGGCATGGAGGCAATGACCAGGGGCATGGAGGCAATGACCAGGAGCATGGAGGCAATGACCAGGGGCATGATTGCAATGACCAGGGGCAATGAGGCAGGCACTGACCAGGGGCATGGAGGCAATGATCAGGGTATTGATGCAATGATCAGGGTATTGAGGCAATGATCAGGGTATTGAGGCAATGACCAGGGGCATAGGGGCAATGACCAGGGGTTTGGAAGCATTGACCAGGGGCCTGGAGGCAATGACCAGGGGCATGGAGGCAATGACCAGGGGTTTGGAGGCAATGACCGGGGGCATGGAGGCAATGACAGGGGCATGGAGGCAATAACCAGGGGTATGGAGGCAATGACCAGGAGCATGGAGGCAATGACCAGGGGCATGGATGCAATGACCAGGGGCATGAAGGCAATGACCAGGGGCATGGAGGCAATGTCCAGGGGCATGGAGGCAATGATCAGGGTATTGAGGCAATGACCAGGGGCATAGAGGCAATGACCAGGGGTTTAGAAGCATTGACCAGGGGCCTGGAGGCAATGACCAGGGGCATGGAGGCAATGACCAGGGGTTTGGAGGCAATGACCGGGGGCATGGAGGCAATGACAGGGGCATGGAGGCAATAACCAGGGGTATGGAGGCAATGACCAGGAGCATGGATGCAATGACCAGGGGCATGAAGGCAATGACCAGGGGCATGGAGGCAATGACCAGGGGCAGGGAGGCAATGTCCAGGGGCATGGAGGCAATGTCCAGGGGCATGGAGGCAATGATCAGGGTATTGAGGCAATGACCAGGGGCATAGAGGCAATGACCAGGGGTTTGGAAGCATTGACCAGGGGCCTGGAGGCAATGACCAGGGGCATGGAGGCAATGACCAGGGGTTTGGAGGCAATGACAGGGGCATGGAGGCAATAACCAGGGGGTATGGAGGCAATGACCAGGAGCATGGAGGCAATGACCAGGGGCATGGGTGCAATGACCAGGGGCATGAAGGCAATGACCAGGGGCATGGAGGCAATGACCAGGGGCAGGGAGGCAATGTCCAGGGGCATGGTGGCAATGACCAGGGGCATGGAGGCAATGACCAGGGGCATGATTGCAATGACCAGGGGCAATGAGGCAGGCACTGACCAGGGGCATGGAGGCAATGATCAGGGGCATGGAGGCAATGACATGGGGCATTGGAGGCAATGCCCAGGGGTATGGAGGCAATGACCAGGGGTATGGAGGCAATGACCAGGAGCATGGAGGCAATGACATGGGCATGTAGAAAATGACCAGGGGCATTGAGGCAATGACCAGGGGCATGGAGGCAATGACCAGGGGCATGGAGGCCATGCCAGGGGTATGGAGGCAATGACCAGGAGCATGGAGGCAATGACCAGGGGCATGGAGGCAATGACCAGGGGTATGGAGGCAATGACCAGGGGCATGGAGACAATGACCAGGGGCATTGAGGCAATGACCAGGGGCACAGAGGCAATGACCAGGGGTTTGGAAGCATTGACCAGGGGGGGAGGCAATGACCAGGGCCATGGAGGCAATGACCAGGGGCATGAGGGCAATGAACAGGGGCATGGAGGCAATGACCAGGGGTTTGGAAGCATTGACCAGGGGGGAGGCAATGACCAGGGGCATGGAGGCAATGACCAGGAGCATGGAGGCAAAGACCAGGGGCATTGGAGGCAATGCCCAGGGGCATGGAGGCAATGACCAGGAGCATGGAGGCAATGACCAAGGGCACGGAGGCAATGACCAGGGGTATGGACGCAATGACCAATGACATGTTTATGCAACAGCTTCTCGAAACAAGACCAAAAACTGTTCCTCATCTTTAAAATAAATTTTGTTGTGCTTACCTTTCAAAAAAGGTTACTCTACTTGAAGATGATGAAACTCAACCTGGTTGATTGGGGATCTCAATGAAGCTCAAGCAAACCACTCTATATTAATCAAATTATAAATATTGTCTGTAAATTATTTGCATTATTTAGAGCTATAAAAATATAGCCAGAATGTTGTTTATAAAAGTTGTTGTTTTTCAAAGAAAAAGTACTCAATTAGTGACAATCTTGTTTTTAAGAAACACGTGATAATACAGCAAGACACTTGTGACTTTATGCGATTTTACCCCTTGTGATTTATAAAACTTTAGCTCATTATCAACAATTTTAAAGCAAGACTTACCCCTTTTTCAGATTTAGCCCAGTAAAAAAAAATGCAAGGCCTATCCCTTCTGTTTTTATGCAATTTTAACCCTATTTCAACAAAAATGCAAGGCTTATTACCCTTGTGATTTTATGCAAATTTTGCCAATTTTCAACAAAAATTCAAGACTTATGCCCACCCCTTTTGATTTTATGCAATTTTAGCCCAGAAATTGACATTTTAGTTAAGCACCTGCTTGCTTTATGTTGACAAATAAATTAATTTTAAAGAAGATTTTCCTGTACAAGTTTATGTGACAAGTGAAGGTGCACATGGAATGGATTTAAAAACTCACTTATTGCATAGAATTGTGAGTTTTCACTGTTGAGAAAGACTTCAAGCCTGAAGCCTTCCTCTTCCTCATATTCAATTTATTTGGTGAAACAAACTCTTTCACTGAAACTACATTACTACTGCGGGGGTTGTTTCTAACAAATGTTTTATACTATCAACAGCTATCAAGTGAGCTTTAACAAAGTTGACGTATAGTAATGTTTGCTCTTAAAGACACTGGACACGTTTGGTAATTGTCAAAGACCAGTTTTCTCACTTGGTCTATATCTCAACAACATTAAGCATAAAATAACAAACCTGTGAAAATTTTGACTCAATTGGTGTTAAAGTGGTGAGAGAATAATGGAAGAAAAAACAACTGCTCTTGTCGCGTAAGTTGTGTGCCTTCAGTTGACTCTTTTGATGATTACTCAAAAATAAATTGTTAGCATAAAAGCTGTCTCGTGCACAAAGCTACAAAAGAAAAAGAGAATGAATCCACAGGTCGCGACCCGAAAGTTAACTTTTCACAATATGAACACTGAGGGCGCACTTGGCTTACCTACATTATTTTATGCATATGTTGGGATACACCAAGTGAGAATACTGGTCTTTGACAATTACCAAAAGTGTCCAGTGCCTTTAACAGTGGTCCACATGCCAAATGATATATAAATGCTACCGATCAGTCAAAATTCACCCCAAATAGTTTTTCAGCTAGCTAGTTCAGTGTTGAAAAGCATCCCCATTTCATATGAAATATGGACAAGTGAAAAAGCTGACAGACTAGTGAAATAACAAGTTAACTGGTGCTGCTGGCAAGTCCCTTAAAGATCACAGCAAACCATGCATTAGTACAATTCTACTTTAAAGGCACTGGACACTAAAGGCCTGGGCGACTAGTGTCGTAGTCGAGTTGCGACTACCATTCTTCATCTACTCGGCCATGACTACTAGACTACTACAAAAAATAGTTGAGCCTTCTACAAAATTAGTTGCAACTATTACAAAAATAGTTGAGCCTACTACAAAAATAGTTGAGCATACTACAAAAATAGTTGCAACTACTACAAAAATAGTTGAGCCTACTACAACAAAAAGTTGCGACTACTACCAAAATAGTTGCGACTACTACAAAAATAGTCGCGACTAGCTGTTTGGTGAACCAATATTGTGTTGCTCGCGACAACATAGTTTTCACTTACAAAACACAATCAGGCATCAGACACAATCCTTCAATCCTTTTATCTTGAATTTTTCTATATTGCATTTGCCACACTGCATCTTGAGAATTAAAATAGTCGCGGCTAGTACAAATATGCCTTAATTTGAGACGCAAAGAGTCGAGTATAAAGTAAATTTCACTAGTCGCCCAAGCCTATCTGGACACCTTTGGTAACTGTCAAAGACCTGTATTCTCACTTAACGTATAAATTAATTGGTCATCGAAGTTGCAAGAGAAAAATGAAAGAAAAAAACACAATTTTTGAACACTAATGAAAGAAAAAACACGATTGTTGCACAAAATATTGTGTGCTAATTTTTATATAAAAGGATTCAAGCCTGAAGTATTTTATGGAAAAGTTTCCGTATGGCGCCACCACTTTTTCATTCGATATGAAATATTATAGTATCTAATACCTCAATGAGATATCCCTTTGCATAAAAAGGTTATCATAATAATTTTTGTTAATCCGTTAATTTAAAGTTATAAATTCATAGGAATTATTTAACAATTTGACTCGACATTTGCGTTTTCAAGTGTGTCTGCCCGACTACGACTAGTCACCATATACAACAAAATCCACAAAGTACCAGACTAGTACCAGTCAGGAAACGTGTATTTAAAATAGCCGCCTGGCCGGAAAGCGTTGTTTGCCTAATTTTGACCGTTTTGAAACCTCAAAATCACCGTAAAGATGTCCTTAATATAAGCTATAAGTAATATTCTACTCACCTCGCTCATATTATTGCGGTTGTTTTGTCGGCCGAATTGGCTAGAAAGAATGTGGAGTGTGGAGGGAGAACACGAAGTCTTCAGATGTCAGCCATTTTGTCTTTAATTTTGAGGCCCACAATGCACCGGGTGCTCGCGCAAGCAAACGGAAATGGAAGATAACATTTGCCACTTTGTTATAAAAAATCGTTTCGAATAAGCATTTTTAGATTGGTTTAAAGACTTTTGGAAAGACGGGTGAGCAATAAAATCAAGAAATAACTGAAGTTTCTCTTTCCTTGATAAAGGAAGGGATGATTAGGGCGGCGCCGAGTGAGATGTTTTTCTCCTTATTTTTTACTAAACGTAAAAAACATTTTAAATTTGAAAATACGAAAAGTAATTTCTCTTTTAAAGAATCCAAGCATAAAGTAATATGACCGAGAGTAAATCTTCACACATAAGGAAGCATTTATTATTAGTTTCATTACAAGTTTGTAACAATGTTTATAGGTTTTCAAGGGAATGTATGTACGTTTGGTAATTACTCCTAAAATTCATGGCAAGACAAACTTATTTGGTTACATATTATGTAGCAGCTCTCAATAGTATAAAGCATTTTAAGAATCATTTCGTTTCGAAGTAAAGTAGTAATGGAAAATCTGTTATTTTTTTCCACAATTTTTTGATTTGAGTATCAGATTGTCTTTTTCAATTATGGATCATTATTCCTGCGTGGACATATCCCCAAAACGCTCCCACCTTTTGAAATTAAATTCTCACACGCTAGATTTACTGTATGTAGTTATCTAAGGTATATATACTCATTATAGGCCATGGAGTTGCATTTCCTAGAACGAATAACACACCTAAACCAAATGTATTATAAGGGTTAGACCTTGTTTTATCAAGGATGCTTGTTTAATACATGACACAAATAAACTTGCTTTCTAGATAAATACTGGCAACTGGAACTGTTTGGTCACTAGCTCTTATTATATGAACTTATTTTTTTAAATAAAGATATTCTAAACCATATAGGAGTGAGGTCTTGGGTTGGTGGATCACGTGGTCCAAAATGATAATAATACTGATATTTAATTCGATATCACATTTGAATAAAATGTAGCAGCCCTTAGCGTTACTAAATAGTTGTTTTATATCAACTATACCATGAATACCAGCTAGTTGCTTTGCTCAATGGCAACGGGTCACTGTGTACTAATTGTCTTTAGAATAAGGATTACCAGTGATGACATCATTTCTATTTTTAGGCCACACATGTAATGCATTGACAAAAACATTTTGAAAACAAGAAATGACATGGTGAACGGTAACATATTACATGTATATGGCAAGTTACTTATTGTCCACCGCTTAATTTTTTTTTTCAATTGAACATTTATGATATAATACCTTAGTTAAAATGCAGAAAGCAAGCCACTTACAGTGTGTTCTACATACCACAATACAATTGTAATTTTATAACCACTACAGTTGAATTCACAAAGACCATAGAGTTATCTCTTAGTGTTACAAGCACACAATTTAAATAATAAAAAATATAGAATTTGATTTTTTTCTCTCCAAATTGGCCTAGCACTAAATTATTTGGTGCGCAAAACTTAAAAGAGTAGTCTCACTTTCTTTGTGAACAAACATAAGTGCATATGAAACTTACACATTATAATTTACAACAGTTTTTTTATACAATTACAGATTTTGTAACAACCTACATGATTTTTGGGGCAACTTAGTCATTAACATTGTCATGTAAGAAACCACTCAAAGGGAAATTGGGGTTGAACAAAGGAAAAAGAACAATAGCAGGATTTGCACCAACAACCTCTGGATTAACTTGCTCAACCAACTGAGCTATCTAGCCCTATGTTGCGCAAGCGGTCCACTTTCATGGCAGTTTCTTCGTTCGGTGAGTTGCCAGGGATTACACCAAAGGTTATAAGTAGCCAGGGATAACACCAAAGGTACCGAGTAGCCAGGAGTCACACCAAAGGTACCAAGTAGCCAGGGGTCACCTAGAGGTAACAAGTAGCCAATGGGTCACACCAATGGTCATGAGTAGCCAGGGGTCACAACAAAGGTTACAAGTAGCCAGGGATCACACCAAAGGTTACATTGTAGCAAGGGGATGACACAAAAGGTACCAAGTAGCCAGGGGTCACCTAGAGGTAACAAGTAGCCAATGGGTCACACCAATGGTCATGAGTAGCCAGGGGTCACAACAAAGGTTACAAGTAGCCAGGGATCACACCAAAGGTTACATTGTAGCAAGGGGATGACACAAAAGGTTACAAGTAGCCAGGGGTCACACCAATGGTCATGAGTAGCCAGGGGTCACACCAAAGGTGACAAGTAGCCCGGGGGCAAACCAAAGGTTACAAGTAGCCAGGGATCACACAAAAGGTTACAACAAGTAGCCAGGGGTCACACCAAAGGTTACAAGTAGCCAGGGATCACAACAAAGGTTACAAGCAGCCAGGGGTCACACCAAAGGAAACAAGTAGCCAGGGGTCACACCAATGGTCATGAGTAGCCAGGGGTCACACCAAAGGTTACAAGTAGCCCGGGGGCAAACCAAAGGTTACAAGTAGCCAGGGATCACACAAAAGGTTACAACAAGTAGCCAGGGGTCACACCAAAGGTTACAAGTAGCCAGGGATCACAACAAAGGTTACAAGCAGCCAGGGGTCACACCAAAGGAAACAAGTAGCCAGGGGTCACACCAAAAGTAACGAGTAGCCAGGGGTCACACCAAAGGTTACATTGTAGCAAGGGGATGACACAAAAGGTTACAAGTAGCCAGGGGTCACACCAATGGTCATGAGTAGCCAGGGGTCACACCAAAGGTTACAAGTAGCCCGGGGGCAAACCAAAGGTTACAAGTAGCCAGGGATCACACAAAAGGTTACAAGTAGCCAGGGGTCACACCAAAGGTTACAAGTAGCCAGGGATCACAACAAAGGTTACAAGCAGCCAGGGGTCACACCAAAGGAAACAAGTAGCCAGGGGTCACACCAAAGGTAACGAGTAGCCAGGGGTCACACCAAAGGTTACAAGTAGCCCGGGGGCAAACCAAAGGTTACAAGTAGCCAGGGGTCACCTAGAGGTAACAAGTAGCCAGGAGTCACACCAAAGGTAACAAGTAGCCAGGGGTCACAAAAAGGTTACAATAGCCATGGATCACACCAAAGGTTACGATACAACCTGGGAAGCGTCTTATGGGGATTAAGACTTTTGATACACACTTGAGCGCAAGATTATATTGTCAGACAAGCAGATTCTTGCAGACAATGTAATGTTTAGTTACAAAATATCTCTGAAAAATCAAACTCCAGATTAAATAAAAATAAATATTTTCAGATTAAAATATAAAATGATTGAACCATTCGTTTTCAAAATTGGAAAGGTTTGCCTTTAAAAGGCTTCTCGCCTCATTCTCAAATGAAGAATTTATACTGCAACAAATTAATCATGATGTGTGACAGCTCCGATGGATGACACACATTACTCTAAGCCAAATTCATTGGGGGCTAATAGAGTAATAAATAATTAAAAAATTTCGTAAAATTGTTTGAGTTCTGAACTCTTCTCATAGGGCATATTTTTAGGTTTACAAAATACAACTAAAATCATTGAAAAGGAAGACATGTAATTAAATAAGCTTCGGTGATAAAACTTTGCTTTTGTTATAAATGTAACATGTAAATGGCTTCACTTTTTGACCCTAGCAGAGTTCTTTTAATTTTGAAGGTGAAAAGGCTAGCCATTGATAAAGACTCTGCTAAGATCGAAACGCGAGGCCAAAAACCCTTTTAGGTTTGTAAGCAGTTTGCAACAGCCAATTACAATTTTGTATCACTTCATACTGTATATCATACGCATTTGAAACTACTGGGCAAGAAACTTTACCAAAAAAATCACAGACAGGAGCATCCACACGTATTGTACACAATATACTCGCACAGCAAATCACCCAAAACGAAATTAGCAAGTTATTTCTTGCTTACACAGGCCCTCTAGGATACAGGCCTGATACTTCACAAGGGAAGATTTTCTCCATGGTTGCATTGATGCCCTTGAAATGCTAACAATAGATTTTACAATTTCCTCATAGGATACCCTTTATCAAGGAGAAAATGCCTTGGTGCCCTTGCCCTTTCAAAAACAAAGCATATAATACAGGCCTGTCTATAGACAGTGCTCTTTCGTAAAACACATCTTTGTTTTGAAATCCACGTTCGGCTATTGGCTCCATCCGCTTATTGAAACTCCATTCCGAGAAAGCAAAGGTTTTTCACAAACAATGTGTGAGCGCTGGTTTCAAAGTGGGCCTTTCACATGCGAACTACAAACTAACTATCGACCATTCATTTGGGCGCAGGTTGTCGGTCCCAATGGTTGCATGTGATATCATTTACACAATCACATACACCAGTTCCTGACAACCCTTGTTTATATGCAAGTTTGCACTGTTGTTTATTTATCAGTTTGCTGGTGTTCTGTCTTAATCCTGTTTTGTGTATATAGTGCAGTAAAACACCACTGATCGCTTTCTCAATGCACCATTTGTTCTCAGCATTCTGACTCCAAAGATGATTGTGTCTGAGAGCATTTTGTCGGGAATTGCAAGTAAAAAATTAAAAAATTAAGGCTTTCTTGATAGCATGAGAACTTTGAGGAAAGCAATTTCAAATTATAATTTTCAACAGCACTGCTGCAGGCCTTGTGAAAAGACCTCAAAGTTTAGTGACTCGTAAAATTTCTGGTTTGTGTTTTTTTCCCCTTGAATCCCAGACATTCTTTTTAAACTTCCATACACTCCCATCTATCTTGTACACACACCGTCAGTCTCGGAAACATTTCCTCAATTTGTGCGATATGCTGCTGCCGAATGTACTCCGTGTCGAATATCCACAGCTCCAGGAGGCTCTTGAGGCAGCCAAGGACCTCTATCAAAGCTTCGGGAGAAACAGGCGTCCCGCCTCCGAGGTCTAAGATCTTCAGAGATTGGAGGTTCTTCAAGTGCTTCAGACCCACATCAGTGATGTTGCAGCAGTAGTGCAGAGTAAGGTCTTCCAGCTTGGTCAGGCTGTTCCCAATCTTGAAGAAGGCTGTGTCGCTGATTTGTGAGCACTGCTGGAAGCGTAGTACTCTCAACTCTGTCAGCTGCTGAACGAGGCAAGTGAATCCGCGCTCCGTGTAGGTCCCTTCGCTCTCGTCCACAACGCTACTGCGACAAGAGACAAGCTGCAGGGACTTTAAAGTCCGCAACGTCGCCAGATGACCCAGGGTGTTGTTGGTGATGTTCGGGCAAAACACTTCCAGCTTCTCTATTTGGAAGAGCAACCCCTGCGTCAACGGGCAGTACCAGTTTGCGGCAAACTGGTACGAGCCCAAATGCAGCTCCATCAGATACGAGGGAAGAAAAGAAAGGTCTGTTGTCTTTAAATCCTTCCCCTTAATGGACAGTTTTGTCAGGCGTGGACATTGTTTGTTGAGTAGCTGCAACATTTTGTTGCTGGCGCGGTAGAGTCAATGTTTCCAGTGCGTCGGTGAAGTATGTCTGCATGAACAACAGTATCTTGGTCAGGCTGCTCTTCCTGCTGGCAGGTATGTGAGCATCCTTCCACAGATGTTTGTCCTTCATGAGGGAGCTCCATCTCCTACAAACACTGAAAATACACCGCAGAAACAAGAATTTGAGTCAAATAACTAATGATTAAAGTTATATCAGGCAGTCATGAGTAAATTCGATTCTGACAGGTCGTTCCATTGCAATAAAGAGTGTGATACACACATGTTTTGTACAAATATTGACGGCTTCAAGTGCTATGGTTAAAACTATGACACCCCAGGTGATCCCTGAGCATTCTTGTTTCCCCCGGTGGGAGTCGAGGGGAAAAACGTGCTCAGGGGATCACCTATGTTTCATAGTTTTCACCTTAGCACAAGTAAAAGGCAGTCAATATTTGTTTTATAATACCCCATACATACCCCGCACCGAAGGTTTTTACCGCAGACATTTGTTTCTAATGGGAATTTACAGCTGTGAATTTACATAATACGGGTTAATACAGCTGGAGCATATCACAAAGTAATAGAAATTGATGTCTATAGAATCTGCCATTTATGCTAAAACAGTTTGGTTAATGCTTTATAAACTTTGCTGTTGGTAATTCAAGATGGCGCGGCCCACTGTCTTTAAAACAATTATAATAATATCATAAGAAATACTTTATAGCGCAATTCAGTACTACTGACGTACTCTCACTGCGCTTTACATAACAAATAAACAAATTTATACAAGAGAAAGCAACAAATAAACTAAAGAGTATAAGATTACAAAAAAGATTGAGTGAACAGGTGGGTTTTGAGATGTGATTTGAAGAGGTCCGGGTTTATCTGAGAATGGGTTTATCTGAGAACGGAGGATAGCAGGAAGAGAGTTCCAAAGGGTGGGTGTGCTGAAAGCAAAGGCTCTTTTACTGTGCGGACGTTATTATTTCCTTACCGTGCTGATCGGCACCTGCTCTTGATTGACAGGAAAGAAAAAATATGAATAAGGCTCTCATCGGGCAGACAGCAAACACCGGACTCTGATGGGACCAAAGAGGCTTTGGCCTTCAGCCTTGGTGACCGACATAACATGCTTGCTCAGTGATACTGCTTTAATGTAGGACACATGGTCAACAATAGTGGGCTTTGATTACGTCGGGACATGGATCCAGTCAGCATAAACCATGGCAACTAAAATGGAAACAGAAACAACATTAATAGGCCGAATAATAATAGTGGCTTTCATATAGTGTTCATACTCGTCACACTTGGTGCTCACTGCTCAAGGCGCTTCAATTTCAGTATTTTCCTGCAACGAGGTACATGTTGTATGTGGAACTACTATTTGAATTATAAGATAAACTCCTTTTCACAATTCCGTAGCACCATGCAAGGGTTTACAAGTTGCTACTGGTGCAATATGCAACAAATTCAACCGGGAACAATTTTCGATAAGTGCACTGGGTTCTCTTACATTTTTTTATAAATGTTAAATATAAAACACAGGGCGAATGGCTTTACATCCCATCCTAAGGAAGAAGTATCTTGCTTAAGGATACAAGTGTCACGACTGGGACTCGAATCCTCACTCTGCTGATCAGAAACACCAGAGTTTGAGCCAGGTGGGGGGGGGGGGTTACTCAGAACTTTCCTGGGCTCTGTGAAACACATTTACTATCGATGATTGGAACCGTCTTGCCACTGGGCTAGCTTGCTGGTCTATCAGTTGGACATATCTGCACTAGCAATGCAAAGGTTGAGGGTTCGGGTACCACCCTTGTGATTTGCCTGTGGATTTGTTCACAGAGCTTACATAAATTTCACCTTTATTTGCCAATCATAGCAAGAGAGACCACCTAGGCTACAGTACAACTCAACATTTTAAAGGAACACGCTGCCTCTGGATCGGACGAGTTGGTATACAAAGCGTGTGTAACCATTGTATGGTTAGAAAGAGGTTTAAAAAAAAATAATACAATGATCCACACAATTATGCCTCGAAATTGCATGGTTTTTCTTTTACCTCGTCGAATAATAATATATATAAGGCTCCCCCGGCTCACGGGGGAGCCTTATGTTTCTAGAAGTAGCTGGCTAGGTAGTTGCGATACGTACGTAACCCTCCTGCCGGCGGCGGAGCGGGAGGCGAGCCAGAGGCTCCGTCGTCGGCAGGAGGGTTACGTCGCAGCTTCTGGCTAGGTAGAGTAGAGAGAAAGCATCCGTTGTGTTGCCGTTGCGTCTGTCTGCTGTGATTGAATGAGATGTCTGTCTGTTTGATTGTTTTTATTACTAATGAGTAATATTAGACAATCCCACAGAATTCTTGCAATTCTTTAAAAGTGACAGCATAGAGTAAGGACAGAGAGTAAATGGACAAAAACAAGTTAAATACATGACATTTTAGAATTAAAAGAAAGCTTGTCAAATTCCATTACATTTACAAACTTGTAAAATGGAATCTGATTCTGAGGAATTGAATGTCATTTTAATTTAAAAGACTAATATACAAATATTTAAAAAAGAATAGAGTAAGAAGAGCAAAAAAATGGATTTTAAGAGCTTATTTTCATTGTGGTCCTCTGTATAAAAAAATCATTCAAAATTAAAGAAGACATAAAATAGAAACAGTGAAAAAGGATACAAATTACGAGAAAATTGCACGTGGGGTGGATAGAGTAAAACACTAAACATGCCATACATATACAAATAAGAAACAAGCAAGATAAAAAATTACTTGAAAAAAAGGACGTCAGATATTATTTAAAAAAAGAAGCTGTTCTTACACTGTATCTATTCTTCGATTTGAGGCACACGTAGCTCAACCACGGAGGTAGAAGAATGTTCAGTTCAAGTTCCTTCTTGTTGAAAATCAATAGTTCCAAAGATAAACAATTGTTTATTGCCTTCCCTTCCGTTGTGATTTATGTCCAGTTATATAAGGCCGTGTCCGAAACGGCGACTTCGGCTACAGCTACGTCTAGATCAGCGCGTCTACCAGTGTTGAAGAATAGGCAGACGCGCGCGATCTAGCCGTAGCTGTAGCCGAAGTCGCCGTTTCGGACACGGCCTTAATTTTGTTTAACCCAGAGCCGTATATTGGTTATTTGTACATGTATATGGAATATAAAACCCATGCACTTGATGTTGATTCATTAAAGTGACATTTTAGCAAATACTACCTCCCTGCAGCCGATTTCACGAAACTTTACGCAACTGCGTGAGTCCACTTGCGCAATTTTAATGGCGCAAGTTGCTCCATAAACGTTGCACAAGTGGACTTTTGCAGTTGCGTAAAGTTTCGTGAAATCGGCTGCTGGTCAAAGACATGATGTTATTAGGATGTGGCTGTTCAGTGTGAAGTATTTTGGTAATGAAACGTTGGCGAAGGAGGCTGTTTACAAGTAACTACAATGAATGAAAGCTTAAATTTGTGTTTCCTTATTAAATGTTTGTTTACACATTTACTTTGTTTCCTTTTTTTTGGGGGGGGGACACAGATCAAAATATCATGTAACAAAACTGGACTGCTTTGACAGTACATGTGTATATTGTTATACATGCACATGCCATTGACAGTATGAAATAATCAGTCTCTTACTGCCAAGTTTGAGAAGTATTCATCCAGCCTTTGTTTGCAGCATGACCTGTCCTGTTGTGTTGGCATCTCCCTACAGTTGGTACAAACCCACCAGCTTGGCAAGAGCTTTGCGGAGGTGGATGATGTGGACTTGGAGGTGGTGGGTTTGATGAGGTCTCCAAGATGTTTACGCCAAGTCCTGGCATCTGCTCACATAGTACCTTCAACAAGAAATTGAAAACCATTGATATGACTTATTATATTATTAGTTCTCGAAAATGTTATTTTTTATTGTTTGAAAGGTCACACTTCTTTGAAAGAATTCGGGTTGACTTGGGTACGAGTTGACTTGGGTACAATATTTTGGGTAAACTGTTAAAAATATACAAAAAACATTTCATAAATCTGTACTATTTACAAAAGCCCTCCCCTTCCCAGCCAGATAAACGACTCTTTTAATTGTAGCATCAAAGTAAATTGGGGTAAATTATGCCAAGTCATTAGTACGCTGGGCACTCGATTCAAATCCCCACCCCCATCTATGCACTGAGTGAATAGATCTACAAATTAATTATATGTAAACTAGTCATAGTACATGTACATTATGTACTCTCACAACTCAGTGCTGCGGCTGTCTCATGGCTGTGAATTTACGTGTCATGTCCACAATAACAACTAACAATAACATTGCACTGGGTATAAACAATCACGGTCCGTTCTCTCTCTCTCGTCGGCTAGTCCATGTCCCACTACATTATTCTTACCCTGATTGGCGAGGTGTCCTTTCCTTCTTTTTGGACGTGTCTTCAATCATCTCTTTGCGTAGAGCAATGAGCTGAATCTGTGTTTTTCGGCGATCCATTTTGACAGCAAAATGACAGCAAAATGGTCAAATGGTGTGTTTACAAATAGAGAACGGTATATTACCTCGTGTTCTTCTGGTAGGTTTACCAGGCCATTGGCTACGGCGCCAGCCTAACTGCTGTGCATCGCGCATAAACGAACGATCGTTTTGACGGCTTGAAAAACGTATATATTTCGCGGGCCATGTTTCGGGGTCAGAGGTCAGTGTTTGTTTTTTTTAATTACCATTCACTAATTACAACACATTAAATGTGTTTTATTGCAAGAACAACTCTTAATAAGTATAAGGAACACCCTCAAACGTGAAATTTTGTGAAATCTGAAGGCAACGTGTTCCTTTAACGCAGCGACGTGAAGAGTACCAGTTATATACTGAGTAGAGTAGAGTAGAATCCTACTCGACATGTGCCCTGGGAAATTTGTTCGCATATATGTTGCAGCAATTGCACAACGTCGTATGGTAGAGAACGGTATATTACCTCGTGTTCTTCTGGTAGGTTTACCAGGCCATTGGCTACGGCGCCAGCCTAACTGCTGTGTATCGCGCATAAACGGACGATCGTTTTGACGGCTTGAAAAACGTATATATTTCGCGGGCCATGTTTCGGGGTCAGAGGTCAGTGTTTGTTTTTTTTAATTACCATTCACTAATTACAACACATTAAATGTGTTTTATTGCAAGAACAACTCTTAATAAGTATAAGGAACACCCTCAAACGTGAAATTTTGTGAAATCTGAAGGCAACGTGTTCCTTTCAGCAGTTATGTATGGTACCCAAACGAAGCATACGGTTTACCCACACATGTAATAATAGGGTGCCACAATCACATTTTGTACACGTCCACGTTTACATTACGTCACGTGACCAAACCATTTTATCGCTGGTGCCCATCCATTATACTGTGCGTTGTCGGTGATGGGCGGGTACCAAGCACTGGAAAATCCTTTCCGTCATCCGTTCGTGAAAAGTCTCAGTCAGGGACAAAATCACGTCGGTTTTTTAACAAAATATCCGGCCTATTCGTCGGTTTTTTTGACTTGTAAACAGGAGACAAAGTCAACAAAATGGGTACGTTAATTGACATATCGTTTTAAATAGTTGCTGTGTGTTATATTTGTTGTGGTATTGAAATACTAATTGCAGTTGTTTGGCTTGAAAACGTTGACAATTTCTAAATTGACCACTGACTGCAATTCGCGTGGTGCGGTGGTGGTTTGGACAAAAATTGTGCCCACCATATGTTGAAATATTTGTAAAGTTATACTGGAAAATTCTTTCGTGCATCAAAAGTGCTCTCTCATGGAAGTTTTAACCTTTTTATTAAAAACATTATGAACTTATGATACTTAAACATGAGGCTATCTGTCCTTAAATTTTGAAATTTAGACTAAAGAAATTGCCCTTTTCTTTTGTTGAAAAAAAAATACTCTGATTCTGAACAAATTTGATTAAAAAATATAAATGACTTTTTCTTAAATTAAACTTATTAGAAGGTTAGTATGGCTGTTCAAATCTTTGTTGAACACAGCCCCACAATTAGGGCCAATCCACTTTGTATCCTTGGCCCTCCCACTCACACTCCACAGTTTTTGGGGCAACCTTTTTTCTCTGCCTTGTTTTCCTCAAGAAAAGATCATGAAACCGACTGAAATGTGCGTCACGCTAACACAGTTTGAACAGGGCACGCTGTATTCGAAAGCGCACGTTTGCTTCAATCAACCATTCCAATCATGCTGCAGTCTCCATCTGTGTTGGGCCAATGAATGTTCTGCTTTTATTTTTTAAACGTAAACAGTTCTTCTCCTTTAGAATTGCAACAAGCATTGTCGCTGTTAAGCACACGCTAAAGCTTTCAATAGCAAAGTCAGCGGAAAAAAAGTTCAGAAACAAAATCACAAGAAATACACAATTAAAACTTAAGGGTATCCTTGCATGAACAATAAAGATTATTTTATCGTTTAATATTATTAAAGGTTAAAGATTTGTTTCTTCCTGATTTTGTTTTGCTGCTGTTTTAGGGGGGTGATTGCAACGTAAAGTCAAAATTAATGTGTATGGAAGGCAATGTTTTTGTTAATTTGTGCTTCTGTGTTAATATGTTGTTTACTTTTTTTTTTCTTTTTTTCTGAGACAGGTATAACTGATAGTTTTTCAGTCATGTCAGTAACCCAATTTTCTCCCAGTTCTTGGATCAGCTGCTCATGTTGCCCAAGACATCAACATGTTTCCCCACCAACTGTGGTCTTCAAGCCCTAAATATTTTCTAGAAAGTACACATCAATTCATAACGAGCATAAGTTATGCTTCGTAACTACATCATTATACATGTACAAATAACAAAGAGAAAAATGCGACTTAATTGGCCCTACTTATTTTCAACTTGTATTTTGAATAATTTATGGAGAAGTATCAAGGCTTTTAAAAGTCACCTGGAAATATAACTTTTTTTCTCTTCAAACATTAGAGTATAAATATGTTCCTGAGCAATAAAATTATTTTTTGAGTAATTGTAATATAATGTAAACGATTTAAATGCTTACAAAAATAAATATAGGTGTGTTTGGTGTGACTCTGCCTACCCCTTTTGTGACGTCAATCGAGGCAGACTATAAAGGATCCAACTTTGAACACACTAGTGCAAGTACATTCAAGTGCTAGTCGTGAGTTTGTACATTAACAACAAAACATTCTTGCATTTTTCCGGCAATGTCGACAAGGTGTATTGCTGCTGGAGGCAGCAAAACAACTAAAGATGGGGTCAGTTTGCAAAGTGCGCCAAGCGACACTATCTTGTGTTGCCACTGCATGCACTGCATGCGATTCTATTTGCAGGTTGCTGTTGATCAACTTGAATCTTGGCCAGAATAATTTGTTGTTATTACAATGAGTTATACGACTAGCTGGATTGATTTATCTGATTTAAAAATAACCGTATCGCTACAGAGTTCATAATGAGTTGTATTGCTAATGTTTTTTGTGTGTTATCTTTTTCATTTCAGTTAAGTTCCTAGAAGTATTGAAGCCGTTTTGTGCGGTGCTGCCAGAAATCTCGAAGCCTGAACGAAAGGTGAGTGAAGTTAACCTGTTCATTTTTTTTGTACTGTTTAGAGCTTCTTTCGCTAGTCTGCCCAAAACAAAATGTGCTTCTATATAGATGTCATCCGATGTGAAGCAATTAGCACAGTTTTAAATTTCAAGATTTTGAGAGGAAAAAAGGCAATTGTATTCCGTTAAACTGCAACCTTAAAACCCGAAAGAAAGCACGAATATCCCCTATTTCATAGTCGGAAAAAAAAGGACTTGAACAGAAAGATTGTAAAATCTGGCTAAATGATAATTAAAATTTGAGGAGCATTTTGGAGGATCAGGAAGGGTTGTTTTTAATATGAAAATATTTCAACCGTTTTGTTTGCTATTTTTGTACAGATCCAATTCAGAGAGAAAGTACTATGGACTGCAATTACGCTGTTCATCTTCTTGGTGTGCTGCCAGGTAAGCATATTTTTTACCAGAAGAGATGTCTTGTCAATCTGTCGAGATGTCATCTCTCTATCGATAATAATGAAAGAAAAAAGCACCCTTGACACACAAAGTTGTTTGCGTTTACATGGTTGATTTCGAGACCTCAAGTTCTAAATCTGAGGTCTCGAAATCAAATTTGTGAGAAATTACTTCTTTCTCGAAAACTATGGCACTTCAGAAGGAGCCTTTTTTCACAACGTTTTATACCATCAACCTCTCCCCATTACTAGTCACCAAGAAAGGTTTTATGCTGATATTTATTTTGAGTAATTACCAATAGCGTGGACTGCCTTTAAAGTGTACTGTTTCCCTTTTTTTTTTATCTTGAGGGCTTCAATTGGTTGTCGTGGCCGAGCATTTCAGGGCATCAAATTCAAGTTCTTTTGGTTAAGTCATCAGGACCTAATTTCATTGAGCTGCTTAAGCACAAAATTCTGCTTAAGCAAAAAATTCATTGCTTAGTAAAATCAGATTACCGACCAAGACTCCACTCAATTGTTATGCTAAGTAAACAACAGCTAAATACTAGTCATAAGCAATGTATATGGCATGAAATTTTGGCCAGTAACATGTGTAGAATAAGCGAGCTATTTTCGTGCTTATGCAAATTTTTTGCTTAAGCAGCTCTATGAAATTGGCCCCAGGTGTGGGTTTGAATTCTGGTCGTGACACTTGTTTGAGCAAAACACTTCACTATAATTGCTTCTCTTCACCCAGGGGTATAAAGTGGTACCTGCGAGGGTAGAGGTTGATATTGTGTATGAAAAAGCCTTAGGAGCCCCAAGGCGGCTGGGGGTGTATACTCTCAGGCCAGGAAGCTGATAAAAATTGCAGGAATGTTAGTGGCCCATTATAAGCCAGAGGAGTGTGTTGCTGTTTTGGATACCCTGCTTGAAATGTGCACACTCTGTTTTATCTGTAACTTACATAAATGTATTGTAAGTGAACAATTTCCAGCAAATTTGAACACCCTTTCACTACATCCTGGCTATGGCTAAAACCTTGTATTGGCTCAATGACCATGATGACCAGGGCTCTATAGTAAAGTGCATTGATACATTGTTGCAAATGTGCTATATAAGATTTCCCAAGAAATCGTCTGTTGATCTTATTCTTACTGTATAAAGTATGAAGTGAACGGTTTCCTTTGTGGGGTATGTTGGGTAGGACTAATGTTGGGGACTACAATAAGAATAATTACATTTGTATTTCAGATTCCTCTGTTCGGTATCATGTCGTCCGACTCAGCCGATCCCTTCTACTGGCTTCGTGTCATTATTGCATCAAACAGAGGTGAGTCTCTTGTAAGCCTGGGGGACTAGTGCGACTTTGTGTCATAGTCGCGACTATTGATTTTCTTATAGCTGCAGCGACTACTTTAGAAAAGTCCTGACTACCTGTTTGGTGAACCAATTGCGTCGCTGCTGACTATTCATGACATCATAATTTACTTATGAAACCTAATCAGACATTAGTGACACAATCCTCCAATCCTTTCAGCCTGAATTTTACGATATTGCGCCTGTGGAAAACATTATGCAATGCATCTTGGGAATTGACAATTGGTCGAGACTGGTGTCGGAGTCAAGGCTAATTGAGGTGTGACTAGTCGAGTAGTAAATTCCACTGGTTGCCCAGCCCTAGTCTCTTGACAGGGATTGATGACCAACCTATTTGATTTCCCTTCGTACGTGTAGTCTTCCCACTCTAGTCCCATTTCCTTCCTGTACTAGTTCCCATACCTGTCAGTTCTTGTATTGATCATGAGCGTACATGTATTTTCCAAAATGAAGCATGAAACTGGTTCTGTAAAAAATTACAAACTTGGCATAATGAACTGGGCCCAGTTTCATAAAAGCCTGTAAGCACAAAATCTTGCTAAGCACAGACAAATTTTGCCTAGCAGAATCTAGTAACTAGCCAAAATTTAAACAAAAGTTTACAAGGGTTGCAACTGGTGCTCAAAACATTTTTTGCTTAGCATCAACATTTGCTAAGCAGTGTTTTCTGCCTAACAGCTTTATGAAATTACGCCTTGTTCTGATTCACAATTTGAGGGTTTATTTGTACAATAATGTAAGATCACTGCAACTTGCTTGTCGCTTATTTGTTGTTGTTGGCCTTGGTGCCCTCAAAATATTCCACTAGAAACTTGAAATATTTTATAGAGGTGCCCTGTAAAAGGAGAACACCACTGTGCATTTAACCTTTTCAAAGACTAAGCATCAGGTCAGAATTAACTAACAGAATGACTAACTATTCTTTCTTACCCAGGTACCTTGATGGAGTTGGGTATATCACCTATCGTGACATCAGGTCTGATCATGCAACTTCTTGCCGGTGCTAAGATCATCGAGGTTGGAGACACCCCCAAAGATAGAGCACTTTTCAACGGAGCACAAAAACGTGAGAGAAATATACAAAATTAGAAAAACGTCAATGTAGAGAATAACAAAAGAGAACACCAGAAGATTAACTAGAAAGTGAAACAGTTATTAATTCCCATCTTTGGATTAATCCCAACTTGAGCAGTCCTTCTAATTTCAGGAATGTTATGACATGTACACATCAACAAAAGCATTCAAAGCTTGTTGCAGAACGAGATACAGTAGCATAATAATAATAATAATAATAACAAATTCTTATATAGCGCATTTCACAATAACCGTATCAATGCTCTTTACATTAGTGCCCTGGTCATGGGGCCAATAACATCCCTGTAATGTTTCTCAGCTCCCTGGGGAGTATACAGCCCTGAGCTGCCTGTAAGGCGCTTGTGGCTTTTTCATACACAATAACAACCTCTACCCTCGCAGGTACCCATTTATACCCCTGGGTGAAGAGAAGCAATTATAGTAAAGTGTCTTGCTCAAGGACACAAGTGTCACGACCGGGATTCGAACCCACACTCCGGTGAATCAGCACCAGAACTTGAATTCGATGCTCTTAACCACTCGGCCATGACACTCTATGACATGGTTGTTGTTTGACAATATCTCCCGGCCTTATAGGGCCTTCTTCACTGGGGCAGTTTTCTCAGTTACCCCGATCATTGCCTTGGTGCCCCTTGAAATGTTCCAATAGAACATAACAATTTCATAGGGGTGCTGTTTGGCAAGGAGAACACACCTTGTTTTCCTGGTCTTTCAAAATCGAAGCATCAGTCCTCACTCCTCTATGTCATGTGATAACATGTGGTTTTCCAATTGATTGCAAATGCTGCGAGCAAATATGCTGCATTTCGGTAATAACAAATGCTTGTATGTTAATGGCCAACTCTATCCCTGTTCTACATGAATGAACTCTGTAAACTGTAAACCAAGTCTTGGTGTCAGTTCAACCATAGACTATGGGTCACACATTTATTAATTACCGATTTCACTTCTGGCTGATTTTAATGGACGTTGTCTGTGTTACTTTGCAGTGTTTGGTATGATCATTACTGTCGGCCAGGCTATTGTCTATGTCATGACAGGAATGTATGGTGACCCCGCTGAGATTGGTGCCGGTATCTGCCTTGTCATCATCATTCAGGTTGGTCAACTATCTCTTCTTTATTTTTGAAATGGTACTTACAAATGAGTGACAAATATTCTTTTTCAATCCTTCTGGAATTAAAAGTGTTGGAATTTGTCTTGTTATTATTCTGAACAATATGCGATTTGAGGCATTGCATGGTGAGGTATCATATTAGTTGCGGTTACACCATCATGTGTATATCTACTTTGTTGGTAGATTTTGTTCTTTTGAGAGCTTGCCCTGCTTGATATTCTACTACCGAAAGTAGAAAATTTCTCAAAAGAACATAATCTACCCACCATGTAAATACGCACATGGTGTTACCGCAAACTAAACAGACTGAACAATGTTTTAAAGGAACACGTTGCCTTGGATCGGTCGAGTTGGTCTTTGAAAAGCGTTCTGTAGCCGTTTGTTATAAAATGCATATGGTTGGAAAGATGTTGTAAAAGTAGAATACAATGATCTACACAAACATGCCTTGAAAAAGCATGGTTTTCCTTTTACCTCGTCGACAAACACGGTTGGCCATTTATGGTTTTGACTCTCATAAATGGCCGACCGTGTTAGTTCGCAACGTAAAACGAAAACGGTGCAATTTTGAGTGATACTTGTGTGGATCATTGTATTCTACTGTTAAAACATCTTTCCAACCATATGCATTTCATAAGAAACGGTTTCAAATGCTTTTTATAGACCAACTCGTTCGATCCAAGGCAACGTGTTCCTTTAATCAGTTAAGATATGTTCCTAGCACAATTTTTGCTCATGTGAGGCCCTGTAAATTCAAAGTGCTTACAGTACCAGACCTTCGTTTTTGAGGAGCGCTCCTACCGCGCTCCTGGGGCTGTTTTCAGGTGCGCGATCGACAGCGCCGCTCCTCGATCATTGCGGTGTATTTTATTTATAACACAAAAGCAGATTTCACGCCAGTTGTTGTTACTTTGCGTGTGACAATAAATAAAAGAAACATTGAACGCTAGAGGTCGCTTTGGAACGATGCACTAGCGTGATATTAAACGCCCTCTATTGGTAAAATCTACGTGAACCAGCAATAAACGCATGTGTATTTGCTAATGCTTTATATCAAAATATGTGAAAACATTTTAGAAAAAAAGGAAACATTAAACATAAAACCTTAAAATCGTGCGGTATTTTGTCACACGGGAGTGGGATCGGGTTGTTTTATTTTATTTTGTCTGTAAATTTTATTTGTGTACGTCCGATCCGACTTGACCATTTTATTACTCATAAACTGAGTATGCTAGTCAAACAAATTGAGCTCCTGGACAATCTAAGAAGAGTGATTTTTTAGGAGCTCAAATTGAGCTCCTGAGTATTCTCAGGAGAGCGATTAAAAGAGCTCCTTCTATTTCTATAAATGAAGGTCTGCAGTACATTTTAATGAATTTTGTATTTTTTTTTTTTTTTTTCAATAGTTGTTTGTTGCTGGTCTGATTGTGCTGTTGCTGGATGAACTGCTGCAAAAGGGCTATGGACTCGGGTCTGGTATCTCCCTCTTCATCGCTACCAATGTATGCGAGACTATTGTATGGAGGGCATTTAGTCCGGCCACCGTCAACACCGGCAGAGGTAAGATTCTTGAAGCCCCTTTCATAAAGATTTCCTGTGCACATTCCACAAATAAATAGTAAATCTAAAAGATGCACCAAGGCAATGACCAGGGGACATGAAGAGCAATCACATTGGTTGCCTCTGTGAAGATTCAGGCATGTCTCTGTTGTGTTGAAAGCAATACCAATATATAATTTTGTGCGAGTACTGAATTTGTATACATGTACATTATAACCTCTAATGAAGGATCTAGCCCAAAGACAATAGACCGATCCATTAAGCTCCACCTCGCTGCATATTGACCAATAACAACCCATTGCACAACCAAAAGTCCCACACTATAAAGTCTGACATGCGTGCCCAGAGTTGTGCAGAATGGCATTGGAGATGCTCACGTGTTCTTGCTCACACATGCGTTGTGGGTGGAGCCTAATGGATCAGTGTATTGCTTTTCATCGGGTCAGGCATTCATATCTTATCCAAGTCCAAATAGCTTGGATTAACATACATGTAGCAGTGGAAGATGTTAGAGGAATGTGCTCATGTGTAGGCAAACGGTTGTCTTAATCCATGTGTGCTACATGGAGTGTTGTTGCTAGACCAATTTTAGTGGTTGGCTCTAAATCCAATTTTATTCATGTTTAGATATGGGGCCACCATTGCTAAAGGGCAATCTAGGGGGAAGTCTGTGCTGGGCAGCACAGTGTATTTTGTTAAGAGTGCTGGGCAAAGTTGGTTAGTTCTGAGCAGGCCTGCCTGGCACTGCCCACCGTGTCTACAACACTGGCCACATGCACCAACAAAGTATAAAAAAATGTTTTTTGTTTGCTTGTTTGTTTGTTTTACAGTTAGAAATTATTTCAAGATCGATTGTATCATTTCACCTGCACCAATCAATTAGGAAGGAGCCACAATGGCAGACTTCCAACCACTTGCTGGGTCTACCGACATGCTCTACCTTTCTAGAGAGACCCAATTAATAACATTTGTTTTGATGTTTTCAGGTACTGAGTTTGAGGGTGCCGTCATTGCCCTTTTCCATCTGTTGGCCACACGTACCGATAAGGTTCGCGCTCTCCGTGAAGCTTTCTACAGACAGAACCTGCCTAACCTGATGAACCTGATGGCTACCATCTTGGTGTTTGCTATTGTCATCTACTTCCAGGTCAGTATATATAAACTATTGGAATAAACTTTAAGTGTCTTTTTTGTTGATTATCTGTGAGTGGTTTGAATATAACCACTGTAGTAAATGAGTTTCATGTGTTAAGGTTGTCACAAAAACAAATTCTAAGTTACAACATGCTGTACACAAATCTGCCTAGTGATTAATCTTGAGCACATATTGATGTACATGTATGTCATATTTTTAGTGTAAAACCAAGTGAACATTACCCATAGCAACTGTTGTACTAAACCTAAAGCAAGCAAATAGTATATCTGGAGCAACCAGTTTACTATTACTAAACAGCATTTTCTTCCTACCTAGTTATCAAGGAAATGTAAATTTCTACTGGAACATTTCTAGAGGGTGCAAGGCTCCAGGGACATTGAGACAATTTTCTCCGTTGCCTCCATGAAGTATCAGGCATGTCATCCAAACCTTAAGCTATGCTGATCCAGAATCTGTACATTTTTCTAGACGTAAAGGAGACTTCAATTTATTTTCATTATTTATGTTTGCTTTTTGTTAAATGAATTGCAGGGCTTCCGTGTGGATCTTCCCATCAAGTCAGCTCGTTATCGTGGCCAGTACAGCTCCTACCCCATCAAGTTGTTCTACACATCTAATATACCCATCATTCTACAAAGTACTCTCGTCTCAAACTTATACGTCATATCTCAGGTTAGTATGATGCAAAGGTCAACACTAGAGGGGGTTGCATGTACAGAGGTCATCTCTGACTTTATTTTGTTATCCATTGACACTGATGGTCGTCTAATGATATAATGTCAGTCTTAAAAACTTCGGTTTTTGAGGCCCTTTCGAATTCTTGGCTTAGGATTTGCGTTCAGGCTCCGTTCTTTTGGGTGGATTTCACAAAGAGTTAAAGACTAGGTTTATCTCAAGTTAAGACAAGTAACTCGTCCTAACTTGGGACTGGTCATACGTTTTTAATATCTCCTAAGACTAGTCCTAAGTTAGGAGTAGTCCTAACTCTTTGTGAAATTGACCCCTGGTCCGACTCCCTGAATGCATAGCATGCGTATTGTCAATACAACTGAGGGGCCTAGCTATAGAGGACCTGGGGTCGATTTCACTAACGCGTTTTGGTCATCGCAAACGCCGAAATCGATCGCTAAATCTAAAATCCATCGCAACTTAGCGATGGATTTTTAGCCGACGATTTCACTAAAACTTAACAATGAATATACTCGTCGCAAAGTTTTATTTAGCGATGACAATCTTGCGATGACATGTGGTCGCAAAGTAAAAGTTCATTGCAAACTTATGATACATTGCGCCATTACGTGCTTATAGTTATAGCGGTGTACGTTTTGACGTATAAATTGCCCGTGATTTAGAGTAAAATGAGTGGCGCTACATTATTTTAGTCTTGCGGTCTTTTACCTGGTAGACTCAGATTGCCGATGACAACTATCAGCGACGCAACTGCAGCAAAGAGCCCCTTAATATCGGAAAAAAGGAGATACTATATGGGTTCGATTATTTTAACCATCATTTTTAGAAAAAATGTGTATTGGCAAATTGACAGTGTGAAGCTTTATTATTAGACAGATATGTCAGAATTTTCATCAACCCCACCGTAACAACAGATTTACGAAAACTGTTTATTAAAATCTAAAATTATAATAGAGGCCATAGGCCTATAAATGCTTTAACCCTTTGTAAATGAATGCCTAAACATGTCCACAATAGTTCGTATGCACCAACATGACAACGACTTACATATAAACTGCACAAAAATACCATTTCATTTCGAGCGACGACCGACGATTTTGTTGCAGGATGTCAAAGGTCACTACTATTAGCCTCGTACAAAAACTTTATTCCCTTTTTAACGTCATCGCAATTGCGATGACTTTAGTGAAACGCAGAATTAGCGACATCGCAATTGCGATGGATTTGAGGTTTGCGATCTCATCGCAAGTGTGTTCGCGATGATCGCAAACATAGACGTTAGTGAAATCGGCCCCAGATTTAGGCTTTTGAGTCACACAAATTGCAAAAGTTTGTTTTATTGTTGATTCTTGTTTATAGGGTGGTTATTGATAACATATCCAAAATCGGACAAGAGTTTCAAGCCAGAAGTGACCTAATTTGCATATTTAAAGTAGGTGGTAATTACCAATCTTCAAGGTCAATTATCTCTAAAACTATTCATTTTATGGACAAGGTTTGTGTTAGAGGTGAATAGAAACCTGACCTTGAGAATATAATAATATGTTTGTAAACTCAATTGATTTTGGATATGTCATCAATAACCACCCAATAAACAAGAATCAACAATAAAACAAACTTTTGCAATTTGTGTGACTTGACATCTAAATCTGGTCCTCTACTAGTCTGAGCTGAAGCCGTAGATTCGAAAAGGAACATAGTTTCCAAACTTCTGGTTTTCCACACTGCTTAGTTTGCTCAGTCCTTTTTTCATATTGAGTTTTATGTTTTTATTTTGCAGATGATGGCTGTAAAGTTTAGCGGCAACTTCTTTGTCAATTTACTCGGTGTTTGGGCGGTAAGTGTGTCCATATTGTTTCAGTGAAATATTAATATTGTCTGCTGACCACAAAGGTTATCAGGGATAACAAGGGTCAGGATCAGCCTTTCTTGTTATGTTTATGCTTAATCCATCCCTTAAAGACACTGGACACTATTGGTCATTGTCAAAGACCAGTCTTCTCACTTTGTGTATCTCAACATATGCGTACAATAATAAGCCTGTGAAAATTTGAGCTCGATTGGTCGTCAGAGTTGTGAGATAATAATGAAAGAAAAAACACCCTTGTCACATGAAGTTGTGTGCTTTCAGCTGCTTGATTTTGAGACCTCAAATTCTAAATCTGAGGTCTCAAAATCATATTCGTGGAAAATTACTTCTTTCTCGAAAACTATGTAACTTCAGAGAGAGCCGTTTCTCACAATGTTTTATACTATCAACCTCTCCCCATTACTCGTTACCAAGTGAGGTTTTATGCTAATAATTATTTTGAGTAGTTACCAATAGTGTCCACTGCCTTTAAATGGTGATTATCAGAAATTGACAAAAGTTAGCAAAACATTTAATTGTGTTAACAGATGTTATGACCAAATTGAACATTTCTGCAAACTTCCAATTTAAATAAAATACCAGTTTTAAAACTCTTTTTGACTATTTTGTTTACCATTGTTACAAACTGATTGTATCTGTTTTTGCTTTGCATTTATGCCGTCCCATAGATGGTTGGCAAAAACCTTGGGTGGTGAATTGGCAGTAGAAAGGCCCAGATTGACTTCTTATTAACTGATATTCTAAATCACAATAGAAATAATTTTTCCTCTAAAGATTGAACTTGTTTACTATGGTTGCTTTTCAATGTCATACATTTCTAGAAAATCCAACAAGTTGTTGCTTAATGGTAGCATTTAACACATGAATGCTAAAAAAAAAATGAAAATTTACTAACTTTGAATTGGGTTTATACAATCCTGTATCTACTGACATTAGCAGCTCTCCCCATGCTGTTATATTATCATCATGCAGGGAAATTAAACTGTAGGCTTCTGTCATTACCCATCATGTCTTTGTGTAGTATGGTGGGGTGTGCAGTGCTTTCAACATTGTTGTCAAGTAAAGTCTGGTGCATACTTCCTGCGAATGCGACATGAATGTTGATGTCCCAAATTTGAGTAATGATGTAAACTTCATGTAAAATTCGCTTCACATTCGCAGGAAGTATGAACCGGGCTTAACCATGCTCAACCCTTAAATTATGAAGGTGTCAGTGCAAAAGTTCATATACATAGATTGCCTTCTTGTGGAAGTGTCGTTGCCGAGCGGTTAAGAGCACCGAATTCAAACTCTGGTGTTTCTGATCACCAGCGTGTGGGTTCAAATCCCCAGCCGTGACAATTGTGTCCTTGAGCGAGACATTAAACCATTGCTTTCGTCCTTCGGATTGGATGTGAAGCTTTGGTCCCATGTGTTGTGTGGCGCATATAAAAGAACCCATTGCACTTATCGAAAAGAGAAGGGGTAGGCCCGCTCTTCCTGGCTGTGGCTGCCCAATGGGTCAAGCACCTTGTAAACCCTTATAAGATGCTACATAATTGGGTCTCAGAATTCTTACTTTTTCAATAACCTCTCTTTCTGTATATACTAAGCACCTTGAGTACCTTGTTGGTAGAAATGTGCGCTATATTAGACTTCGATATTTTATTATTATATTATTCTATTAATTTTTGGTTTTACCCATATACACCGATGTGTGTAGCACTGTATACTCAGTACTTTCCCTGAGTCCTGTGAAAAAAATCACAGGCATTTTACTCGGGTGGGATTCGAACCCATGACCCTTGCAATTCTAGAGCAATGTCATACCAACTAGACCACCGAGATTGCCCGGTAGCTAGAGGCAGTTCGAATCCTATGTTTAGCAGCGGGTACTGCAAACGATTGAGTATACAGTGCTACACACATCGGTGTATATGGGTAAAACCAAAAATTAATATTCTTTATCCCGATGCAAATTTAACATCTATTAAATATATTATTCTAATTCTAGATTATGAAGAGTTTTCATTTTGCCTACAATTTGTGTTTGACTTTGTACAGGAAGCGGGCGATTCGGGGCCGCATCGATCGTATCCTGTAGGGGGACTGTGTTACTACATGTCCCCACCGGAGAACTTTGGCCACATGATGGTCGATCCCATACATGCTGTCTTCTACATCATCTTCATGCTTGGATCTTGTGCATTCTTCTCCAAGACGTGGATTGATGTGTCTGGCTCCTCCGCTAAGGATGTAAGTAATCTTTTTTGGGACTTTTGTTGCCGGTCTAAGAGAGACGATCTCATTGCCTGTATTCAAAAGCCTCCTGAAGACATTTCTGCTCCCCAACCAAACCTAGTTCAGTTGTTATTATTTTTGTCCTCGTTTTCATGTAAAGTACTCTGTTTTCATTAGAGCTTTTTTTAATTGCTTTGTATTATTATTATTTGGGTACTTTTGGTAACACCAAACACAATGTCAGCAGATGGACATTAAACTTACACGGTTTGAAGATAATGGTAACAAAAAGCTCACCTTAAAATATTACTTGCTGAGGCGCTGTTCTTTTTGAGAAACGAGTAAAACCATGTCACGATAATAACTGGTAAATACGTTTTACATGCTAAAGTAACTTTCGTAGTTGGAGACAAAAATTTATTTTTGTTTTTTGCTCATTTCTCAAAAACTACAGCACTTCAGCAAGTAAAATTTATCAACCATATCTAGAAGATGTATATCAATAGCAAGTGATTTGTCTGTTTGTTTGTTGTAGGTCGCTAAGCAACTGAAGGACCAACAGATGGTGATGAGAGGTCACAGAGAGAAGTCCATGATCCATGAACTCAACAGGTCAGTAACATTTTACCATCTCATAGGTTGATTGCTGGCCTGGATTGCACGCAGGCCTCCGTTGCCCCTGGTCTGGGCCTTGGTGCCCTTTAAAAAGTTTCCCATTGACTTTAAGATTCTCTAATGGAAGTGCCCTTTGCAAAATGATAATGGCCTTCCTCTTTGAAGATGAAGTTACAGGCCTGGATTGGCTGTGGTGTTCAAACACTTCAGGAAATCTTTGGTTCCCAATGTGAGGGGAATAAAATGATGCATTTTATCGGGTTCCAACATTGCCCAGTCTGTGATTGTTTTTTATTTGCACTGATAAATTTTGTTACCGTTACTGTCATTTTGTGAATACTTTTGAATTGTTGACGATCATTTATTGTCTTGTTATGCTTTTCATTCAAGCTGTATTGGACACTTTTTTCACAGCTTGTGTTGTATCATAAAATGTTGTGTATTTTACCTTACATCATTGGTACATAATGTGTGTTATAATATTGCTGTGATGCATTTTTTATTTTGAATTTGACTTGTTATTGCCATATTTTATTGTGACTGACATCATTGGTGCATATTTTATATTTTGAATATGATTTGTCGTTGCCATATTTTATTGTGATTGACATCACTGATGCATATGTTATATTTTGAATATGACATGTCATTCCCATATTTTTGTTGCATATTTTATATTTTGAATACGTCTTGTCATTGCCATATTTTATTGTGACTTTTATATTTTGAATATGACTTGTCATTGCCAATATTTATTGTGACTGACATCATTGGTGCAAATTGTATATTTTGAATATGACTTGTCATTGCCATATTTTTGGTGCATATTATGTATTTTGAATATGACTTTTCATTGCCATATTTTATTGTGACCGACATCGACATGGGTGCATATTTTATATTGTGCCATATTTTACTGTGACTGACATCATTGGTGCATAATGTGTGTACCAGTAATAATTTCGCTGTGATGCATTTATATTTTGAATACCACTTGTCATTGCGATATTTTTATTGTTTCTGATTTCTATGAGTGTTTTATATACTCGAACATATTGAATTCGTTATGTGCTGTTTGCTCGTTTGTAATGTGAAATGTGTTTTACCGATTTTAACTACTTTATTGAATACGCCACATTTATTTGATCAGTTGTGCAGTTTTCCAGATTTTTTTTTTTTTACTTTTTTTTTATGCAATATTTTACATACAGGTTCACTAAATATTTAGTGTACCGTTGCTCTTACTTGAAATGTATCATTACACATTAATTTATTTGTTTGTGCCACATTAGTTTGAACTGTTTTTCATTTTCCAATTGCGTATACAATGTATACTGTCAGTCAAACTAGGTCTAAACCAAGTGTGGATTTTCAATGTGTTCTGAATTTTGTAAAGATAAACTTTTTTAAGAAAAGTTGTTTAATCTTAACATTTGTCATTAGGACCTTAAGAAATGTTTTTATAAGTTAGAAATCACGTAGGCCTAATGATAGTGGTTATCTTCACTTTTTTTTTCTTCAATGTGTTCTGAATTTTGTAATGATAAACATTTTTAAGAAAAGTCGTTTAATCTTAACATTTGTCATTAGGACCTTAAAGAAATATTTTTATAAGTTAGAAATCATGTAGGCCTAATGATAGTGGTTATCTTCACTTTTTTGCTCACAAAATCCCCCCTTATAAGTGCAATATTAAATTGAACTGTTATATTGACTTGAGTTATTACCATTGTGTCTCTACAGGTACATCCCAACAGCAGCTGCCTTTGGTGGTCTGTGCATCGGCGCTCTCTCAGTTATGGCCGATCTCCTGGGAGCAATCGGCTCCGGCACGGGTATCTTACTGGCGGTCACCATCATCTACCAATACTTTGAGATCTTTGTCAAGGAGCAGAGTGAGATGGGAGGCATGGGTAGTTTACTCTTCTAGATCACAACCAATCGTCTCACGCCAATTTTGTTTTGTTTTCCTTTTTTGAAACCAATGAAATCCATACACAATTTCATTATAGACCCCTTGAATAAGGCGAAACGCTATAGGACCGCTGATCTCACGCGCATGTTTTTTATGCACAAAGAACAGCCTATTGTCCAATCATTTGCGCTTTTTGTCCCAGTGAGGGTGCTCTTTAAGCGTGGGATGTCACAAGCGGTCTGCATCTTAATATTGTGATCACCTCGTTATCTTGCACGAGAGAGAGGTTCCGTCCAAAGGTGCCATTACACTGGTTTGTTCGGACAGTGAAATACACACGTTTGTGCAGTTTCAAGGAGGCGTGGCGTGTAAAAGCTGTTTTTTTCAAAGACATGTTCGACTGACATGCTGACTTCATCTTAAATGACTGATGCTTTGTATGTGCAGCACCTTTCACACATCATTGGTTCTTCGGAAGAGTAAATTTGGGGTGAACTATTTATGAGACAGCGACTCGGCTACCAAGGTACATTTTAGAAAGTTACTGAATGTTGAATGTAGCTGTTCTAATTTGTTGACACTGACTAAATTCAGAGAGTGTGTTTGTTAGCAACTTTGATGGCATCACAGTTCCCACTCTGCAGTTTTTGAACTTCAGACTTCGACATTTCCTGTAAAATGAAAGCTGTATTTTGTGGCAGTGTATTTTTTTTAATATGAAAATACAGTTCCCCCATTTGCCTATAAAGATGAGTCTTAAACATTTTAAGATGCAGGTATTTGACAGCATTATTAGGTCACTATTATAACAAATTTCAATGAAATGACTGTCTGCTCAAACTTTTGTTTAATTTTTCCTTTTTTTCCCCTTTTCCCCTTTTCTTTATAGTAGTGTTGGTTAAGGCTTTAATAAACAAAAATGGTTAGTTTATTGCAGCTTTTGTTTGTAGTTCTTTTAGAGAAAATTTATGTGTTAAATCAAACCCACAGCTAAGTTTAAGTGCTTGATTTTTTTCTGATTTATCTTGAACCAGTCAATGAACTAACACCATCAAATGTTCATTAAAACTGGGCTTTTACTGCCGGTACATTTTGTATTAGGCTGCTAGGTTTAATATACGTTTTGCTAAAAATTGAACATTTTGAAACAGATTTGGTCGAGTTTTTTGTTTTAATGAAAAACCTCTTTCTGAAACTGACCCCTTGCTTAGTGTATTGTAAATTGAAGTCCCTAGTGGAATTTGAAAAAAATTGTTGTAGAATTAGAAAATAATTGGTAGTTTCTTCAAAAGGATTAAATTATTGAGAAATTCCCTTTGTACAGACTTGCTCCAAGAAAGAGAGAACAAAAAGAACCATTCAGCGAAAGTAGAAATTTACTTAATATAATTTATGTGTTTACAACCTTGTTTTTTGATCGTTTTGTTTTTACTAAAAGGGAACAAATCCCTTAAAATGATAATTTCCTATCCAGACTCCTTAATGGTGGTTTCTGTCTGTGCGCTTTTGAAAATCATTTTGTGCTTCGAAATTCAGACATTTCTAAATTAGAGCACAAATGGTTTTGAAAATGCGCAGCCTTCATTTGAAGTTTTCCTGGACAACTGTACCAGTGTTTAATTGGTCAGAATTGGTTAACGCCAGTGAAATACTTCCCCCCACAACATTTCGGCATACATTGGTTATGCTACGGATTACCATCTTCAATATTTCCTGTGGTTTTATTTGTATGTGCTCATTCGACTTTACTCACATTTGTAATGTAACAAAGTCGCGAATAAAATCGGACGGACGGAAAACGAACTGTTCTATGCGAGTTTAATTTAGTTGTTTGCATCAAATGTGGAAACCTTTGTAGACCTTGTATTAAGGCGAAGGGAATAACACTTGCATGCATCGTATAGCTCCTGCTTTCAAGATCTTGCACTCAATTATTTAGTGAATTTTTAGTAGTACATTTTGTACATGTAAGCATATTATTGTCGCGAGTGCGATGCGAACCCCCCCCCCCCTGCTTTGAATTACATGGCTAGTACTATTCATAACAAAACATGGTTGCAGTGCATCACTGTCTTGTGGCTCGATTTATTACTCGCTATTGTAGGTTGTTTTAAGTTCTGTCGGTACTCGATGATGGTTCTACGGACGTATATAAACTGGCCGAGCAAGGTCGGGTAATGACCCCGGGAAAACAAGTCGTCTTTCGAAAAGATGTACTCTGACATACTCCCGTTGATTGTAAATCAATAAAAGTATGTTAACTGTATAATGGAGAAAGTATTTTTTTTTTTTCGTTGCGTCTGTGAAATAGTTGGTGCTTGGAAAGCGTCGAGCGAGGGCGACAACTTGCGTTACATTTTCTATTGACAATTTGCTTATTAATCATCATTATTTATGTTGAAAATTTTGTCCATGTGCAGGCCTGTTACTTGACGGAGGCAACAAGGCGATTGCCTCCATGCCCCCGGTCACTATTATTGCCTTGGTGCCCTTGAAGTGCTCGAGTTGTACCTGTACAATTTCCTTATAGCGAGGAGAACATGCCTTGGTGCCCTTGCAAAACGAAGCATGCAGTGCTTCATGTAAATATTTGTTGACAGTGGATTGTTGATACAAAGTAAAATCGCAAAGAGTTCTCTTCTCTGTGTGGATGTGACTGTTTACATCCTGCATATATATACAGTTTGTAGTAGTTTATAATTAAAGGCTACACCACTGTTAAAATGATGTCAATCAACTCATCCTTTGGAAAGTAATGGGTTGTCTGTTATTGTTGGTTATTTTATTTATTCACGGGCCTACAAACTTTGCAAACATTTATGTTAATTGGTTTTAACGGGGGGAAACCAAACAGCAATGTTTTATCATTGAGAAAGGCCTTTACAGTGTGGCTAATCAACACTTTGAACCATAAATGGACTTGACATAAAAATGTCAATTGCAGGAACGTGACTTCATTTGAAGGCCAGTCAGTCATCTCCCATAGCACATAGTCGCCCCATTGAGATAGTCCCTGTCCCCTGCAAGCTATAGATTACCGCCCCTCAACATAGAAATGTTAACTTTTTGTCCATGATGTTCAGCCTTTAATAGCCTGTGCACAATAGACCTATTAACAGACTTAAAAATACTGACGTCGAACTGTCATCGATAAAAGATTTGCCTTTTTAATCTTGCATGGCGAGTTGTCCAAATTGATAGGCGTGTGTTTCCTATTAGAGACGTGTTAGCCCCTCAGCGTTTAACTTTCGTCAAATCTAGCCTCTACACTCGGGCCCTCTGTAAAAACAACAACCCGCTATAGATGCGCACCTTTAATTGAATATCAACCGATCCACTGTTCTCTATATTCAGAACTCATGTGTTCCTAATCAATGTTAGTTCCAGAACGTTAAATGCGCATTTCCCCCTTTCTAACCCTGATTTGGATGGGAGACTGCGCGGCCGCAATGTGACCTTTTTCCTTCGACGGAATTATTGGCCTAATTTCCTTCTCTCCAAATAAAATTATGGCGTCTTTAATTTGTTAAGCCAGGGGCGCGTTAATTGGATGTGCTGCTTAAAAGCTGGCTCTTATGTTTGCGAGATAAAATGTTCTCACCAAAAATGATGCTGGGAGGTGGGGACGTTTAAGCACTCTGATGACGTCATAACTTAAGATATGTTGCAAGTCTTAATCTGTACTAGACAGCTTCTTAAAGAGGGATTTGGTTATAATTGTGGTTAAAACATCTTTGGTTTCATCTCAAAGCTTTTGCGAGATATTGTTCTCACCCAAATTGATGCCGGGGAGGTAGGGACGTTTAAGCACTCTGATGACGTCATAACTGAATATCTTTTGGAGTCTTAGTATGTACTGTACTAGGCAGCATCCTTAAACTTAAAGAGAGATTTTGTTGTAATTGTGGTGAAACGTCTTTGGTTTCATCTCAAAGCTTGACACAGCCTTCTGAAACCGTTCTCCCCAAGTGGGGGAAAATGGCGCTTGAATACCCGAGTCCTCAAGGTTCACTGTTGCTTATTTTGATTGCTGGAATTGAAACATACCTATATATGAACGGCCAGACTATTTGCCTGACAGCAAATCAGTCACCCTTTTTCGAATGTCTTACAAATATTTCTTATTGAAAAGTACATGTAATGTACACTCTTTTGACGGTCTTGTGCATGTTCAAATAATCCCAATTCTTTCGAGTATATATAATCCCATTTTTTTCGTAGCCCTCAGCTCACTTGTGTGTAAAGTTTTTGTCACCCGTGTTTCCTCAACTATTATCACCTAAAGAAGTCTTCTATAACGGAATGGCCTTTTTAAATTCATTTTTTTCTTATAATTTTGTTTCGCTTCGCCCCTCGTTAACGTGCGATTATTGAATTATGTGTTCGTGCCCATTTTGTGTGACATTAAAGGCAAAAATGTACTCGTTAAGTCCAAATCTTGTAATTTGATATCCAATATAGGTTTCCAAATCCTGGAATGTATTGATTTAGTTTTGGTTTTGTATAAAAAAAAACCATTTCAAATCTGAAAGTGAAACCAATGCTAACTGCATTCTTTAAAAAAAAATTAGATTATTAAAATTATCTTTAGGCCTAATATCCTACATGTAGACGTTAAATAAGACATCGTATATTGGGCATTTATCGTGGTGTAAGCTTACATTAAACAGCACCTCATTTAATTGATAACAATCTCAAGCCATTTTCCTAGTCGTCAACTTTCACTTGCAAAGAAACACAGCAGTCCTGCTGACCGACAACCCGAACGGACGGCAGGTGCGAGAGTACCGTGCATCCTCTCTTACATCCACGCCGTGTTTTCGTCACTTCCATCGGCCTTAACGAGTGGCGACGGCATGCTGCTGGGGTCGGTGGCTCGCAGTTGTCTCCCCTCGCAGTGGGGTGACATTTCTGAATGAAAAACCTTTCGAGACAGCTTTATTAAACACTTCACGATGGTCGTATTCAAAACGAAAGTTCATTGGACTCTGTGTTCTCGAAGAAACCGTACGGGACTTGCACTAAAATACAGTTTTTGAAAAAGTAAAAAAAAAGCAAAAAACAAATTGAACAAAACTATAAGACTTCACCTCTTCCAACCCAATTTTCACGGATGTAAATTCAAGCCTGAGAATAAAACTCACAGGAAAACTTAATGTTTTAATAATATCAGCTTCCTAGCCGAAAGCTGCATGCTAAGTCAAAATAGCATGATTTCTATCTCCTCTGTACTTGTTCGTGTTGAAGCTTCTGTTTAGCGTTTGTTGAAGACGTATGCATCATTAGTTAGTCGTGTCACCAATGCAGGGTTTTATGCCGATGATAATGATTACATGTAGATGATGTGGCATAGTTCTTGGGTCATAGGATCGTGACCACTAGGTGTAGCTTTGTTTCTGCATGCTAAGTCAAAATAGCATGATTTCTATATCCTCTGTACTTGTTCGTGTTGTTGTTCTGTTTAGCGTTTGTTGAAGACGTATGCATCATTAGTTAGTCGTGTCACCAATGCACGGTTTTATGCCGATGATAATGATTAGATGATGTGGCACAGTTCTTGGGTCGTAGGATCTTGACCACTAGGTGTAGCTTTGTTTGTACCATAGCACGTGCTGCCCATCCAGCCCCCCTCCTCCCCTGAACCCCCCCCCCCCCTCTTGCCAAATCAATCTAGCCTTGTTCTTTGAATAGCAACTATAATGTCATTGATAAAAGGGAAACGTCCCCAAATACATTGGCGCCTTAAGCTACCTGGAATCCATTATTGCCGAGGGAAGGGCACGCGGCGTGTGTTGACATTTTGAACATTAAATTTAAGACGAATAAGTTATGGGATAAAACCCTAGGTCTAGCAGACATAAAGACAAGTTCATGCTGAAATCACGAACTTCTTAGCGGGAAAGACAAATCACTCACCAGATAATAAAACTGTTCAAAGTTTTAAACAAAATATGATCTATTAAAATATTACTTATTTGAGCCTGTAAAGATGAAAGACGTTTTTATTTGATGGAAACAAGCCAAACTCAATCAGCCTGATCAATAACCCATGCCAGTGTGGGGTTCCTATATAAAACTGCTCTCTTGAGTACTAAGTAACATCCAGTAATGGAGTCCGACTATGTTTTTATGTCTCAGTTTGGGCCCTCAAGAACAAAATGATGGCACACCGTGTCCAATTATAAATTCGTAACAATTTGGGTGACCCACAATTGGAACAAACTGTGTAAATACCGCCCTCTTTTGATGCCAATATTGAAAAGAATGACTAAATAATAGCGGATAATTGTACTTATATTTAATTAATGATCTTTTTTTTTTTTACAAACAATTGTTTATATTTCTCCCTTTGGAGCTGTACCGATGGGTAAAGTAGATCTGCCCTGCCAGTGGTGAAATGGACAAGTCGGACGCTCATCATCAAGTCTGATGTGCGCATTTTGCAAACTAGACACACAGTCCCTATACACTAATTATTCCCCATTTCTCATTTTGATAAGGCTTGTCAGTAACAGCCCATAAATATTGGTGTGGAACTGGACTATAGCAATGTTCCAATCTTCTATCAAATTATTAGAGTTTAGACACTAACGAAAAAGTCAAAGCTCATTTTTCATTCATAACAATACTGTTTTATTGGATCATATAAATTATAACCAGTCAATAGAAGTGTATTATAGCATTGATTTGTTTTATGTCCTACAAAAACATCTTTCACAGCTCTGGTGGATTAGATAGGACGTGGATAGTTGAACTAAAATCTTTGTCAAAATGACTTGAAGTTATGCTGTAGTTTTTCCTCGTTGGGGGCCTCCGCATCACGGCCTTCGTGCCTCCCTTTAATCGCGAATGGGTGGCCCAAGCATTTTGGCCGGGATTGTAGCCCATCAGTTGTTTTCTGCGTTCAGGGATTCAGACCAGAGAACGGAGCCTGAAGCCGAATCCTAAGCCAAAGCCGTGGATTCGAAAGAGCCCAAGTAAGGGTCTTTTGTTTTGGGGGTGGGGTTTTTTAAGGGTAAATATTTTAAGCGTTAGGTAGGCTAGTTATTCCACGAGTTGTAGTAAGAATTTGATACTATTGGGACGGATTGTATTGATAGACATTTGTTCTATTACAATTTAATGTACAAAATACTCGGTATAAGCAGAGTTCGTTTCTGACAGTCACTTAAACAATTATGAATACTTTACACTGTTCAGGTTGTACGTATTTACAATTTTTGTTTTATATTATCACTTTTCTTGTGACGCTCTACAGTTAAGAAACAGTCATACAACATATACGACCACATTGACGTTTCCTTTATAGAATAAGAGACGAGATTCGAACACTCCATATGTTTGACTCCTAGAGCGACCTTGTGGCCTGTCCTGACCCCCCCCCCCCCCAAGTTGCCAAACTGAAGATTTAAGGAGAAATAGTTTGTCTCATTTATTATTTACTATCCCATTCCGCATGAGTGTAATGATGGGAGACATTCAGGGAACAATCCATGGCCGTTGACTATATACAATAGACCTTTGGCAAGGTGTGGCCATCTTGATTTTCCACTCATTCAATTAATAAAACCAAAACGAGACCGGTGGAAGAATTAGTCTGGCTCCTTATATATTCACTTTGTTAGAGTGGTGTCAGTTTTGCTCTTTTGAGGGTGAGAGTCAATCTTTGTCACTCTCTTTGAGTGAATATGGAACTCACTCTGGTTGTCCGCCATATGGCTGTTTGTAAGAGTGGTATGAGGGACAAAATAAAACAATGGTGGCATTCTTTTACATCAAGAGATCATATTAACATTGATTACCGGTATACTGGATACAAGTGGCATAGTACAAGATGGTGGTACAGGTGTCTCAAAATGAACACCATCATGTTTGAATGCTGTTCGAGACGTCGAGAACACACCGGCTCTTTTTAGAGCCGAGAGAGTTTACACATGGTCCCCGCAAGTCTACTATTCATATATACATTTTTAGACTCTTACCATAATGCTTACAATAAGGCCTAACTTGACTTGACAATTTTAAGAATTCATATAACTATAATTACGATGTCTGTCATTGCAGTTAGAGCAAATCCACACCATAATAGTTACTACAGTCATAATTTCTGCCGCTTGTATTGGACAAGATGAAGCGGGAAATACCACGATATAATTCCCGATGGACAGATAATATTAAGAGTTGGTAATTCCCTGATAATTCCAAAGTCTTTGAAATTTAATACCATACTTCCGTGTTCGGTGGCATTAGATAGGAGCGTCTTCGGGAGAGGGTCTGTACGGGTGAATTCTCCCGAGGGGACGGTCGGACTAGTGGGTGACCAACTCCAAGGTTCAAGAGCCGCCAGTCGGATCCCCTAGATTTTTGGGAAAGGTTAGGACTGTAGCCTACTCTAACTAGTTTTAATAAGTCTTTGATAAAAACAAATGGCCAGTGTTGAAAACCGCTTATACCATTACCAACCAAAAGGACATGTTGTGTGAGTGCAAACAAATTGTTAATGGCCTGACGTTTCGATCCTAGCAGAGTCTTTCTCGAAGGCTAATTGACCAGTTTTCAGTCTAAAAATACAATACCGTGCGTCGGGTAAACAAAAAAGTGTTTTTCGCTGAGCGGTGGATACGAAATGTTCAACAAAGACGCATTTGTACATTAAATGTAGTCTCTACGTAAATCGACAGAGCTCGAAAATGTTGAAAATAAAATGCTGGTGTGGATAGTATTGAAAAAAAAAATCCAAATGATAAACACCCACTGTCTCTCTCTCTCTCTCTTTTTTTTTGGTGGTTGGGGATCTTACCTTTGTCTCTGCCTTGAATGGTTTCTCAAAGACTTTGTATAACAAACTTCCTTGTGGAGCACCCCAGTCTTATAGAGTTAATATTGAGTCCTTATGTTCCCCTATTTTGTTTTGTTGGTCTCTAGTGTACCAACAATGAGAACACTCGTAAAACCGGTATGACCACTTACAATTTCGGGCCATATAGTTCAACACCTGGCCGCTTTTGGGCTCTACAAAAGTCTGCTCATAATACTTTTGGAATAATCGTCAAGCAAAAAATATTGAAACCATTTGAGATGTCAGTGCGTCCTGCTTTAGTGGTTTTGGGGTATACAACGAATTCTTGCAAGTAGTATTGGGTTTAATCAATGTTGTTACTTTGGATCTTCCGAAGTCCTGGGATGGATTTCACAAAGAGTTGAGACTATAAAATTTAGTCTCATATCAAGTGAGGACGAGTCTAACTTAGGTATAGCCCGAGTTTTAATAAGTACAAGAGTGTTGGGACTAGTCCTATAAGTAGGACTCTCTTGTGAAATCGGTCTCTGTCATTTGACATCCGCACCTCAAAATGTCCGGCTCATTTATCACTGGGCCTGTTATAAATTACAGTAAACAAACACTCAAGTATGGCTACTTTTGACAAAGATTTAAGTGACAACGACTTACTTTTTATTGACTTTGTAGGTGAAGTCAATGTCCCAAAAGGACGGTCTTAAGAATAGGGTTTGCCATTTTTGTGATGTGAATACCATAGGACAACCCCTTTGAACAAATTTGTAGTGTAGGTACAAAATACAGTGTAAATCTTGTAGAAACGGCAAATACTAATTAGTTTGAATTTGTCATTTAATAAACGGATGAAAGAGCTTGAGCGAGACAGGGAAGTAGACCATAATGCACTTTCATTGGTATGCATTGAATCAATTAATGTTTATTAATGTTTAATAACACATAATGTTTTAATAGGGCACAGTGCAAAGCTCCAAAAAACGAGGGCTCGGTTACCAACAGAAAAACAACATTTTACCCTCTTTTTTTCTGGGAATATTATTATATGGATGTCAACACTGGAATAGTATACACACACAGGGCTTGCCTCTAATAATGCTTATCAGTCTACATGATTATACACATAATTCGCAACAACTCCCGGCCTGTCAAGTCTGCATAACCTCACACGCGACACTCACACGCCCCGACGGGAGGCTGGCAAATCCACCCAAAAGCCGGCGGTAATCCCTAGGCTTATCCTGGCCCGGGCTCGAGGGTCCCTAGGCCCCCCCCCCCCTTTAACACAAACGCACCACGGCTTATCACAATGCTAAATGTGTGTAATCGGGTTTTCGCTTAGCGCTTCCTTCCTCCCAGGGGTTCCAGCTAATGTCCACATGGTCTTCGCTTGCCTCGTCCTCCCCCCCCCCCCCCCCTCCATCCCCACCACCTCCACCCCCACATTTTAAGTGCATACGCTAATATTTGTGAATAATTTGATGTACTAAACAAACTTTCGCGTCGTGTGGTGGTAATTATTATCCAATTCACGCTCATGGCTAAAAATAAACCCATCCCTGAAATTCATAAGTCAACTGGCCGTGTCTCAACGCCCTTAATATTTTCAATTTATGTCTGCGGTCTATCATCAGTAATTGGTGACGCAACCCGTTTTCAAATTTACTTAGAACAGAAAATACGAAACAGAAGTTTGGCTGATGCTCAGAATAAAGGTGAATTTATTCGGGATGGTAATTTCGACGGACAGCATGCTTTTATAAAAAGTACAAGAAATTGCGAAAATAAAACAAGGATCTTTTGCTGAAAGTCCAAGACATTTTGACAAATATAATGAGATTTTCTCTATAGTTTTAGGTTGAATGGAACTAGGCTAGGCCTATATACCTCTAAGAAACTCCTGGTCAGATTTGCATGCATTCCCAGGGGCCTGATCCGTTTACGGTCAGACTAGCCCGGAATGTGTGTCAAACCATGGTCAAAGTGACTCAAAAATTAGTCAAAATCCCTATAACAAAAAATAGTCAAAACCTAAATTATAACAGATCCTGGGTCATGCCGACCCAGAAGTGCGTCAGGGCCCGATTTAAAAAAAGGTTGGTTTTTACTTGTAAATCAATCGTTGTTGCTAAGTAAGGTGTGCTGTCTCAAACAAATCACTTTTAGACAACTCATTTTCAAGATAATCTTTAGTGCTTTGTGAAATTGAACCAAGAGCCCCTCCGACTCGCGTCAATTCTAACACGGGGTCAATTTTACTCTGGGTCAATTCTGACTCGGGGTCAATTCGACTCGGAGTCAATTCTGACTCGGTGTCAGTTCTGACTCGGGGTCAATTCTGATTCGGGGTCAATTCTGACCAGGATTTAATTCTGACTAGGGAGTTTTAAGAGTGAAGGCTCCAACACACACAATGAACAGTTATTTTTGAAGATGAAACACAATTAGAGCAATACTATTATAACATTCATTCACTGACAAGTTTAGGGGTCTACTTTATTTAAGGAATGTATTTTATATATTTATATATAAATAATTACAATAAAAAAAACATATTATTAACAAATCTTTCGTTTTGGAAACATCAAGAATGTCTAATAATTAAGAAATGTATTGTTTGAAAATTGTCAGTCCTTTCTCTTAGACCATTTAAAACTGCCATTTGTTTCTTTGCTGAGGTTTTGTTCCCAAAACACTAAGCCAAAGTAATAACGTTCTCCTGAAGACAACCAGAGCTTACTGATCGAAACAACGAGTCGTTAATCTTTTCAGAAACACTACTACTCAAAAAGAGATATCGACATGGTGTAACCGCAAACCTCTCTCTCAGTTTAAACCTAGCCTTCACGAAGTTCAATTGGTGTTGGTCGTACTTTCGGCAAGTTAAAAACCCCAACTAAGGAACCACCCCTAGTGTAAAACACTCGGGTTAAGTGCCTCTGATACAGTGTGCTAATTGTTTTAATTCTGTAAGCTTTTACAGTGAGCCAAACAATATTATGCAAATGCTCCACAAACAAACAGATCACAAAGAAAAACGAAATCCGCAATCTTCTAAACTGTTATTTTTATGTATTACATCTTTTTACGAATACTGTTGTTTTGTTTATAGGAATTCTCAATTACAAGGAAACAATACAAATATATCTTACAATGAACACTCACACCGTATAGTTACGTATTTATAAACGGATGTACAACTAATATGATGTTAAACTCTGTAACATGGACTTGACTCGCACTGCAGGCCTATCTACATGACATCAACATTGTCAAAAGTCAATTTGGAGCGATCCCTGTATGTTATCTTCCTACTGGTGTACACTCTCTCGGTCAACGATATCCACATGGTCTCGTATACAGAACGGAACTTTGAAGCATTTTCCACCCTTTCAAAGCTCAATGGAAAGGGTGCAGCCAATGTCATTGCAAGCTCAAATCCTTTACAATGTTTGGTTGAAGTCTACACATACATCTTTCAATCTGCCAATGCAACTGAACAATACTGCCATCATTGTCTATGTCCATGGCGCCATTTTGTTTTTAATGTACATCGTCAGCGTTTGACGTCACAGCCACACTTTCCCGTTTAAGTCGCTGCTGTCACAACATGGCACCGTCGTTGAATACCTTAATAAAGTCTGGGTAATTGTTTTTGACACAGGGGTTACAAGACAACTCCCCACCCCTTTTAATTTCGTGTTTATAATAAGTCCGTACTTTTCATCAGGCGACACTGTGTCCAGTTTCTGTACCGTCGAATCAAGCCATCGCTCCCACCATGCTGCTGGTCGAGGAGGACATCGGTAAGCTGCACGGTACGGGCACGTGGGTTGGTCCGGTTGGATACAGAGAGTTACACAGCGAGGACGGACTGTACGTCATGGAGTGCGGGTGGGAGTGGTGATGGGAATGGTGGATAGACGCCGAGGTGGGCCCGGTCATACTGTAGTCGCTCATACCCGTGTGGTAGTGAGGATGAGGGTGGGAGAGGTTCTGGTGCGGTTCGGCAAACATGGGGAACTTGGGGTAGTTGTCCTCCATCTGTTTCATGGACTCCATGGCTAGTTTGCCTTTGTTCTTCTTGGACTTGGTGGAGAGTTTGCGATTCCGCGTCTGGATGCCGTCTTTCTTCATTGTCAGTGGTCGATTTACCTGGAGATAATAGAACGGTAGAGGGCGTAAGTTTTAATGTGGATTGTTTGGCTGATAGTAGTTGTAATACAAGCCTTTCATATCTATCTGTAAAAGACTGACGCTCAACGGGAACGATTTTCTCTATGGTTATTGAGCCCACGTGGGTGATTTGTGGTTTTCAACCACTGTCCCTCGTCAATACTGTAAGTGGTTGGCACTTTTCTGGTGTAGGAACCCCTCTGCACCTTTACCCTCTGCAAGAGGTGCGAAGCCAATGTTATTGCACCTCATACTAGTTTCCAGTTTGGGGAGGGTCATTATTACAATAGACTTCGCACCTGGCACTTCAAGCAAACAATTTCCGTGTACGTCAATATTGTAAAAAAAAAAAAAATAAAAAAAAAAAAAAAAGATCCTTGGCATTTTGTAGTTGAACTACATCTTGGCTCAGAGAAGTATCAATAAGAAAGTAACAACTTTGCTGTACTGTTCTTCTATGGCTGGCACACAATATTGAGTCTCAACACGTCAGAACCACCCCAGCACACACAACAAGTGATGTCAACTCAACTTTAAAAATACATTGGTCAGTCAGGAAGGCACATTGTGGGAAACCATGAGTGAGCAACAGTTATTTCAGAAATCTGACGAAGGTGTCAGTTATTGGGGACAATGGAAGTCAAGGAGAACATAATTCGAAACGGCAGCCCAGAAGGGAGGGGTTCACAACCAAAATATTTCCCTTTCCCCTCGGTGCTGGGAATCGTGCTGGGCTCGACACATGTACGGAACATGGTCAGCAAACGATAAACCTGATCTCAAGGCTTGATAACCTCATTTGTGTTTAGGCTTTTCTGAAAAATTCATTTTGGCTGGAACTTCGTGACATTTCTTTTAGTTAGATGTGTGTGTAGCCATGGATACAAGAGAGGTCACAGATTGTGTAATACGTGGTCTATGTAACCAAGGACTGTTGATCAGAGATGGTCACAGTGTAGGAAACGTAGCACCCAATCTGCACGATCTAATATTTTATATAAAAAAACCTCAACGTGCCCGTAAATTCCTCATATTATCTCGGTTTGTCAAAAACAATTGGAGCCATTATGTCTCCACCTAAACCTCCGGGCCATCCATCATCAAGTAAGAGGTCACTACATCCGGTGCTTGGGGTCAAAGACACATTAACCTCAATTCAGAATGCCATTTTCCATGATTCCAGGTCAAATATTCCGGAAGTAGGTTATACATCGTGATGTGCTCCTTAATAACTGTTCACATTGTCCAACTGTTTTGGCTATGATTTGAGTTGATTTGGATTTGATTGAATTTTAATTTGATATGATTTGAAATTTTTTTTCCGGATAACACAGCAAGAAGAACATGGAAAATAACATAACTGAGTAATTAATCATATTTTAAGCAACTTAACTTGTCAACCATTTTCCCATTCATTTTGATTCTGTTTATAATTGGTTATTCGCGGAAAAAAAGTTTTCACTCCGGCTATCAGTCATATCCATACCGAGTGCCAAAGACAAGGGTTAAATACCACAAGGTCAAATATTGAGGGTCATTCATAGCAGAAGTCAAAGGTCTCAAAGAACGCATACAGATGCGCAGAATGATTTACGATGGGGGCATAATGCCAGTGATGGCTATACTACAGGGTCATTACACGTACCCTAGAGAATGGAAAAAGTCCATGCACAAACGAAATGGGTAACAAGTGCCCCCCCCCCCCCGAATCATTAAAATAGATGAAAGTGAAAGTGTAATGTTTATACAACAATCATGCTGAGAAAGTGAGTTACACTTCCTCTTTCAATATCGAGAAGTAAAAGTAAAAGATTTGAGGAAAAACACTACTTGCTTATATTTTGTTAAACAAATGTTTCAGTTGACTGCAAAACCAGGCGTAGTACGACGTGGTTGCATAATGGAAGCATTTGAATGTTATGCATGTGCCGACAACGGCTCCGAATTGCATGTGTAAAATGAAAAGTGAATTAAAATCCAGTTCATGTAGAATATTAACATAAAACGAAATATTCTATAACGCGACAGCGGTATTCGAGACAGCTCCTTTAAGCTTCCCCTAATGGAGGCTTTACCAAAGCACCCTATACAAGTATGTCATCCCATCACGTACTGCGGCTTCCCAGTGCCCTTGAATCTGTCGGGACTAGACTGTCGGCAAGAAACCCAAGATGTTTATCTTCAGCGCCACGTGTCAACAATTATTACTCTGACACCTCAGACCTCAACAACTCCTTGCGAGATTCCATCTTTTTTCTCTCTTTCTTTCAAGACACAAATATAACCCCTCAATCGACCACCCTCTCATTAAAATGCGCTTGACACGTAGTTGTCAAAGACAAGTATTCTCACTTGGTGTATCCAACATGTATTAACATGTATTGACATGTTTAAAATAACAAACCTGTGAACATTTTGGCTCAGGTCGTCGAAGAGAATAATGATTGAAAGAAAAACACCCTTTTATAGCACAACTTTGTGTGTTTTCAGATGCATAATAAAAGGTTTTAAGCCTGAAGTCTGTTGTTATTTAATGAGTGAAAAAATTAATATTTTCAAAAATTACGTCCTTTTAGAGGGAGCCATTTCTCACAACTATCAACAGCTCTCCGTTTCCCTTTACCAATTAAGTTCTCATACTAATAATTTTGTTGAGTAAACACCAATAGTATCAACTGCTCTCTTTTGCTCATTACCAAGAAAGTTTTTATGCCAACAATTTGTTTGAGTAAACGTTCAGTGCCTTTACCAATTAAGTTCTCATACTAATAATTTTGTTGAGTAAACACCAATAGGATCAACTGCTCTCTTTTGCTCATTATCAAGAAAGTTTGTATGCTAACAATTTGTTTGAGTATACGCGCAGTGCCTTTAAGCAGAAGTGGGGGTGGAGGTGGGGGAGAAATGAAACACCAAAGCCATGTGTCGTGAACGTTGTACAATTACAACCGAGCTGGCAGTATCAAGGCTGGTGATCAACTAATTTCCATGTATTTATTTTACGGAATACCCACTGCGCCTGTTTAATGTGTAAGGACTTGGGCTGCTGTAGTCGTTTGTGCGTTGGTTCTATAATTTGCTGTATATTAAATCACAGCCCCACAGGAAGAAAAGGCTTAAAGCGAGTTTATACCCTCAGTACAACAATAATGTTTGCAAATGAATTTTTGATAGATTTACTGAGTTGAAAAGTTCCAGCTGCTTTAAGGAGCATTGTGTGAATAGTATAAACCCTCGCCTTTACACAGCACTAGCTGTGATCAATAATTATAAATAATCTAGTTCTATATCGGTCTAGTTTTTAAAGTAAAAGAGTTGTCTGTCTTGAACGGTACGATTTGTCTGTAACTAGTTCGGTTTTATCTTAGATAGTCGACTAGCAGATACTAAAACTTACACACCACTTGTTATGATGAATGCCTGTTCATTTCAAATTGTAGTGCGGATATAGGCCCAGCATGCTGTGCTCCGTTTTTTAAGTGGGACAGTACACCAATAAGTGTTACACCAGTGGTTCCCCTTTAAGTACTATAAATTCAACACACCCCTTTAAGATCCTTATCAGCACAAGCCACGCGTAGGCCACACGCCGACCCCAAGCTTCGTCAGGTAACCCATGCTGCCTGGGTGCCACGCGGCACCAGCGGGTCGGGTTTTTACGACCAGCGGGGGACGACGCGAGGCCTTCTCCATTTACGAGTTTTAATAAACTTTCACTTTTGATTTTCGTACTTTTTTTCATCGTTTATTAATAGTTCATTTCCGCGTTGTTTCGCTTTTCAGTCATAAATACATCGTGGCATTGGTAGTAAATAATCATTTTGTTATTGGCAGTTTTGGGGACCCTTGTGTTGTTTTGTTGACTACCTTTTATTAATGCGGTCTAGAAAGCAAGTTTGTTTGTCTCGCCAATGTCGTTGTCTCCAGTCTGAGACTAATAAGTTAATGTAAACCCGTCTATCAAAAGCCTTCTTACTAACTTCCACGTCACGTCTTTAAAAAATTTGGTTCAACACATTAAACTGGCCTTCAGTCCATGCCTGACACTTCTTTGCATGTTATCTTGAACAACACAATACCCAAGTGATGGGCGACGACTAGCCCTATATAGGACTCTTCCTCTGTAGTACAATACGAAAGTGTAAGACCACCAGGGCTAGGCGACGACCTGTTTTAAGCTGTACAGACCAATAAATGTTGATTTTTCTTAGATAAGCAGATGGTTTCTTCAAAGTCTTGTTTTCTTGTTACAATTTTATTATTCATTTGTATCATTCTGACATTGTTTCCCATTGGAGTTGGGTGACAATCATGTTTTGAGTTTACGGCTTTCCTTACCTTGCCTATTTGGAAAATGGGTACAGAGGCCACATTTTTAAAACATGCTTATATTTTTACGTGGGCCTGCACTATGTAGGTATATCTGTGAATTAAGGCCAAGCCTATCTGTCCATGTGAAATAGACTGCACTATAGGAAACGTATCAAAATTAGGAAACCTTATATCAGAATGATAATACTTCCTTTATTGTGCCAGTCAATGCTTGATATAACCATGAGTGAACATACAATCTAGTTCCGTCTGCTTAGTTTGTTTACCAACACGTTTTGAAAAGAGTCAGTTATAATTTGATGTTTTTTCATGTAAAAATGGTGGTGTGGTAACATCAATGCATATGTTCAAATTATTCAAACTGGTTTGTCATAAAAGTGTTTCCCTTTAATAATAAGCACTGGCGAGTTTTGTTCAACTACAAAGGTTAACCCGCATATTTACCCTTTCAGTTAAATATCTGATTCCATGCAGAAACATTGCTCCAACTTGTGTGGCTGCCTCAAATCCCACAAGATACCCCCGTGGTTTCCCTTTGAGACGATTACCCTATCCCCATATTCCGTGCTCGGTGTTTATCAAACCCCGTCCAGAACTCCCCTGGGTGGGGAAAGAACTCCCCCGGGTCGGGAAGTCGGGAGCCTAGTTACCATTGACCTGATATCTCTAAATACGGCACCCGGCACCCGACGACCAGCTCCTCCACACTAGGTACCAACCAGCCTATAATAATATAAAGCCCCTGTAGCGCTCGTCCACATGTACAGTTCCCATGTGAACGTTTACGTCATAGCACCTTGCGTTTGACGTATGTGTGCAGTGGCGTTTTGGGAAGCTCACCCTGTTTCCCCCTCCACGCAGGATATGCCCGATAACTATAAGCTTTATTTTAAGAAAGCTGGAGGCAAGAGTTGTTTTCTCTCTTCCCCGAGGCCTTCTTGTGCTCCATATTGTGACTTCTATTTCTAAGGGCATCGCCACTAGACGCAATCATATAAATATGAAAGGCTGTCCGAAACCTACATTTATAAGTTTGTCAGTCTCATACAGTCAATGCAGAGGGGTATTTGCAATAACCACCGTTCTTTTCAATTAATGTTTCGCGGTGCAAGGTGCACATGAGTGTGTGAGACCTTACCCACTTTGTCAGTACATCCGTATACGTAGATATATGCGGGGGTGCAAAATGAATAATGGTACCTATGACACTGCTCTAGAATTGCAATGGTCTTGGGTTCAAATCCCACCCTAGTAATATGTTTGGGATTTGTTTTCACAGAACTCGGGAAAGTACTTAGTATATGATGCTAAGCACACATCGGTGTATATGGGTGAAACCAAACTGAATATTCTTTATCCCTGATGCAAATACAACATCTGATACCTATACTTTAAAACCTTGCTCAGATCATGCATAGATTCAAAATGCAGCCCCTGGTTGGTTTGATTTATTAACATTAAAACCAGTTTAATACACTGGGATTAGTATAAGCTATGGTATTAAAGGGGGTCAAAGTCAAAACACTGCGCCCGGATAATTGATGCATACTAGCCAGGGACCACAACGACCTATCATGGATGACCAATTTAGATCTCCAGATAAAGTCGGATTTACAGACTTGTGTATCAACTTCTGACTAACCCAAGTACCTCTATTATGAAATATAACTTGTTGCCCACAAACAAATAGTTCACTCATAAAGTTGCTTCAGAAGACCCTTTGAAACAGCTGACTGCCCACCCCCTCCCCAATAAAGCAGTCACCCCCGTCAGAGCCGAGGTCCACCACCAACCACTGATGGGTTCTGTTTGACATTCTGGCCGGTCGGGTCCGCGCCACTTGGCACGGTGGTGGAGAGTCCTCTCCCTGGGATCATAAAGCCACAGGAAGTATGCCGTGTCGAGCGGATACCGATAGCAAGTGAACAGGATGGTCTGATGCGCCTAGATAAGGACTGCCAACCAGGAAGGCTGCCTTCCTCTCTAAGCACCCCCCCCCCCCCCCCCCCCCTCGCTCTCTCCATTGAACCCACAAGAGCCGCTTATATACTAGGCTTACTTACGTCACAACGTCAGCCACGCTTGTGTGCATTTATTTTTTTGCAAGGCATATTTTTAGCGTTTGATAAAAGCGGCGAGTTTTGAAGCAGGCAACAGTAAAATTACAGGTTGCAAGACGTATCTGTGTATAGTCAGATATAGTAGGCCCAGATAAATGTGCAGGGGCCTACTCTTTTATGAGCAAGGTCTGGGGGGCACATCCTTTTTATGACAGTTTTGTTTTACTTTTGCCATTTCCTGGACGGCCTCTTGTTATAATTATTGTATATGGTGTCGAAATTAAATTTAAATTTAAATTATTTCAGCTGCTCCGGGTTCAGTGCAAATTTCGCTATACATGTATTTGATCATGTTCCCATTGTGCTTCCTTATCTTGGGGATTTCCCAAAAATTGTGCAGCTTCTTTGCATAATCAAAGCGTAAACAATAAACTGATGGGAAGGAAACTGTAAAGTCAAGCGAGATATTGTTATACATCCTACTTCTTAATTATAACCCAAATGCCGTAGCCTTACCAGATGATATCACTCAATATGCTAAGCATAACGCAATTATGCTTACCACGGTTACCACCCGAAATACCATCTCACTGTTTCTGCTTATGTTGGCTAACAGAAGGTTTTTAAGCAATAATTACTGCTGTTAAAGGCAAAGGACACTATTGGTAATTACTCAAAACAATTATTAGCATAAAACCTTTCTTGGTGACGAGTAATGGGGAGAGGTTGATAGTATAAAACATTGTGAGAAACGGCTCCCTCTGAAGTGCCATAGTTTTCGAGAAAGAAGTAATTTTCCACGAATTTGATTTCGAGACCTCAGATTTAGAACTTGAGGTCTCGAAATCAACCATCTAAACGCACACAACTGCGTGTGACAAGGGTGTTTTTTTCTTTCATTATTATCTCATAAGTTCGACGTCCAATTGAGTTCAAATTTTCACAGGTTTGTTATTTTATGCATATGTTGAGATACACCAACTGTGAAGTATAGTCTTTGACAGTTACCAATAGTGTCCACTGCCTTTAAGCAGCTCTATGAAAGATGGTACACAAGGTCTATGATCACAATACCCGCACCCATTCTCAGAAGGTCGATCCCGCATCCCTAAACCCTTACGCCTCTAACCCTTACGCCCGTAGTTTTGTCACCAAGATGCCAGACGTATCATTCACAAGAAGTCCCTTGATTCGTTTCTAAATAAAAACGCTCACGGGGGGCACTCAAGGCGGGCAGAGGAATGCCTATAGCAGCTAGCGGTAGCTGACGGGGGCCCCCACCCATGTCGTCTCGCAAGCAAGCCCCCTTGTCTTAATCCCAGGTCCCAGAGGGACCGAGAAAGAAAACGGACAACACCCTGATAATTACCCCCTCTGAATCCGTTATCTTCAGCCGTCATATTGCCTGGGTTCCAAGTCATGTAGCATACCAAACTGATGTTTCTCAACAACCCTCGCTTCTCAATGTTCAAAATTATGTGCAGTCATGATTTGTGGGGGGCTTACTGTTATATTTCTATCAATGCCCCTCAATTAAAAATAAATTAATATCTCCTTTCTGACGTCACATCTGACCTATCCAAATATACCATTCGAGGGTGTATCCTCGTTTTGTGTGTATAGTTTTTTGTATTTTTTCCTCGCGCCACTCGACAACTCTTCAAACCAAATCATCACGCGTTATCTGCGAGAGTGAGTCCGCGTGGGGGATTAGTCCCCACTTTAAACAGGGAGTGTCCTCAAATCAAGAATTTGAAAACGATGTCCATGTTTCTAGAAGATAGCGAGGGGGTTCTTTAACAGGGAGTGTCCCACAGTCAAACATTCGAGATAGCGAGGGGGATTGAAAAGGGGGTCCATACCCCGTGGGACCGGCCCCATCACAGTCACTAACTTATGATGGTAAAGCCGGGCTCGATTGGTAAAAAGAGAGCAAGTACGACTGACTCAATCAGTCAGGAAGACTTGAAGCGGTTTCCCCCATGGCCACCACGCTAATCGGAATTCGTTATTTAATTAATAGCCAACCTAATTGAGGGTTCCGCTGAGGGAAATCAAAAATAGTTAGATTGAATATTTTGTTGAAATAGTTTGGTGTTAATAGTTCGTGTAATGGCACATGTCCCACATGTACGTGTACTTAGTATACACTGGTTCACGCTGATAACTTTTGTAATCGACTATTATTAAGTGTGTCAAGTCTTGATGGCTTATCTCTGACAAGTTATGGTAATACACACAAATTGGGATGCCTAACCCAGTAAAGATAGGCCTATGGAGAGTACTGCTAATATTAAGGATAGGTCAGCAATGACGAAAACGGTTACACGTTTAAAAGACTGCTGGAAAGAATCGCATATTTTTAAGTTTTCTGTCCGAGTGTATAGAATGAATTAAAAGAACCATTTGCTGCTCACTTCATTTCTGAAACCAGTGTCTGTCGACGTGTTTTATTTAACGTCAATCTTGAGAAAATGAAATGTTTCTTTCTTCTCAAAAGTGTAGAAAGTGTGGACTTTCGCAGTGTCAGGGGGTTCATTATAATCTTGTGATAACTTGACTCAAACTTAGAACTAACTCGATGTTTAGAATCCTATATTTGTATTGAGTCCTAATTAGGTATACGCGTACCTTTCATACAGAAATGTGTGTAGTGTACATGTTCCCCACCCCCCCCCCCCCCATTTCATTGATAGTTCTGCTTTTGTCACCGTTTGTGCAATATTGAAGTTGGCAGTTGGCCCTGGGTTCAATTTCATAAAGCCTGTAAGCACAAATTATCTTAAGCACAGACAAAATATTGTAATAGCAGAAATTGGTTATTAGCCAAAAGTCCATAATATTTGTATTGTTGTGACTGGTGGCCCAACCGTACTGTAATTAGCATAGCAATTTAAAAAAAAAACGGTATTTATGCGCGGTTGGGGGGGGGCGGTGCTAGCGAGGATACTCTTTCCCAGGGTAAACTCAAACATGCATGGGCGTTGAAACTGAATGTCAATCCCATCAAACTGTTGACAGCAGTCTAAAACAAGTGTACACAACGAGGTTGAAGTGAGTCTAAGCCCCCGTGCCCAAGGGACAAGGGACCCGTGTCTGGGTCTAGTCCAACCAACCCCTGGCACTGGGGTTTACTCGTGCTGCGGGTTCCCCGGAGAATGCGCTCCGTCAAGGTCAGGCTCATACGTGGGGACGATCAGAAAGTACATGACCTTCGAATATCAATTAATCATCATTTTATGAAAAAGATGGACTCCTCGAAAATCACACACTTCTTTTCTGTCAGTACAAACTACGGGAAAAAATTGAATCACAGAATAAGATATAGGGACATAGGCCTACGTTTAATATATCTTTATTGTGGTGCCACCGTGTTGGAGGCTGTGAGCACAAGTTTGTACCATTGAACAGAAACCAAATTAAGAACTCGCAAAGAAATGTTGAAATGTAAGGTAAATTTATTCAATTCCAAACTTCCAAGTTTATCACAAGAAAATTAGAGCAAAACAAAAACAGGGGAAAACCTGTCTGTACATTGATTTCTGCTTGTCGTTTGTACAGCCTTTGAAATGATTTTGTCGGTCGTTTTAATTGTTTCATTGTGGACAGATCCCATTTTTTCAAACAGAAAAGATCCATCTGTTTTGGCCTTGCGTATATAATTGTTTTCTTCGCCATCTTGTTTTTATCCGGCACACTTTACCTTACCCCGCCCCTAATTGTTTCTACTTATTCCCAAGAGTGCCAGGCCAGCTAACGTCTACCATACTAAATGGACTTCCCCTCGCCTCGTATAAACACAACCGAGCTGACACCATCAATTGATAAGCCACTGTGTATTTCAGTCACTAAAAGGTGAACAGGTTTTGCTTTTCCCACAATGGCAGGAGGCGTGGGGCGGAAAGCCTCCTTATTCCCACTAGAGGGTCTATCCATGTGATTACAAAGGAAATCTCGTCTTTCCACACGAGAGTACGCGTCAATCAACATCTAGGAGCGCGAGATCAATTTTACAGGATTAATTTTTGTATCACGGCTATAGCTTGAGTTTTACGAGGCGTGATGTGAGTACAGTGCCACCAAAATAAGTTTATCCCAGCATAGAGCAAGGACCAAATATTTCAAATGACTTGGCATTTGAACTGGTAGTTCGGATACATAAGCCTCCTTGTTTTTCGACCACCTGGGTCAATTGTCGAGAAACTAACTGGCTTGGGGGACATTTGTGTTTGACATGTCTTGTAAATACTGAATTTATGTGTCGTTTCTCTTAATGCTGTATTGATTGTTTCTAAGATATGGGTTAGTACCTCGCGCTGTAAAATTAATAATATTATCATTCGGGGAAAAATGGGAAAATTTAGTCTGAAGTGAACCTGGAAAAAAAATCCAGTGGTGTACTTCACGTATGAGGGAACAGTGATATGATCTCTGTATAGAGTGTGTGCTAGAGAGAGGTCGAGTAGACGTCAATGGTCCTCCGAGGGGGAAATAGAAAGTAGGTGGACTGTTGCAAATTAGTTCTGCAGCATCTTTAGGAATTGACATACAGGGCAAGGACCTGAGATGCCTGAGTATAGGCTGAAAGATTTTGGCTGATCTGTATGATCAAGAATCTCTCAAAACCGTTAGTGTGGAAAATGTACAATGGAGTGCCAGCCTGTTTCACTAAAAAGGCCTGACAAAAAGTTTCGAAGTTTGGAACTTGTTGTTGTAAGCGTGAACCCTGCTACTAGTCCCAGTCCCCAGAAAGATTTGGGAATGGGTCTTTGCTGGCTAGGTTGGGTGTGGTTACCATTCCATGTACTTGAATGTTTTGTATCAATAACTCTTCATTGCTTGTTACCAAGTAAGTTTTTATGCTAATCATTATTTTGAGTAATTACCAATAGTGTCTAGTGCCTTTAAGCAGTGTCGGATCCAAGTGGTAATGTAATAACATGTGATAACACGTGCCTCAATCGTAATTTTGAACATCAACGTATTAAACATGGTATAAAAATACACAAGAAGCCTTTGCATAAACAGTTCGGTAGCATGACCCATGACACCAAAAGGTCAGGTCACCAGGGTACGGGGTGGCATTGCTGGTATATCTGATTACAGAGAGGGAGACCGTAAGCCTCGCGAGGTCAAATGTCAGGTGTGTGTGCAGCGCGAGCCGAGACACGTGCCACACTGCACTAGCCCATCAGTCAACGCCAACAAAAAAGTTACAGAAACTGTTGAAATTTTCGATGACAGAACAACATATTCTCGACTATTGAGTAACTTTGTATAAAACTGGTTTAAATATCAAACTTCCCCCCATGTATGCTCTTCTACCCGACTTGGATACACAAAAAAAGCAAGTGGTTGAGTTTGAAATTATTGTTTTATTGAACATTTTGCCCAGTTTGACTTAGACAAGTGGTAGTAAACCCTATGTAATTTTTTGTAGTTGTGTGAGTTGCCAAAGGATCATAAAAACAAGCTTTCCATGATACAAAACACAATGATGGTTGGTCCCTCTATGTCAATTCTGCTGCCTCGTAAAAATAAAGCAGAAAGTGCCAATTCACAAGAGGACCTAAATAGTGTCAAATAAAGCTTATATAAAAAGTGGATTATATTTCGATGTACTTACCCCATGGAGTTTGTAGTAGAGTCCGCAGGCGTTGCAGACAGGATCACCATTGTGATTCCTCCGCCAGAGGGTTGTGGTCGTTGCTTGGCAATTAGCACATGACGTACCCGCCCGTCTAGCTGCGGACTACATGAGGTGAACAAAAACACCAAAACAAACATGAGTTAATTAAAGAACATGCACGATATAGTTCCATGCGATTACACCATGATTTGAAAGAAAACAAAAACACTGTGTTCATGGAGGTAGAAAGCCAATGAAGTTAAACTGTGGTCTGGTCCTCTTTCAGGTTGGATACTCAGCACCCGTATGCGAACACTGGGAGCCCGACAAGGCTGTCTACAGTGTGATAAGATGTGATACACACTAACCGGGTGTTCAAGCCTTTTTCTTTGAACTTAAACCAAGCAAATTAGTGACGAAACACGTGTATCTGTGTTATATGTTCTTCGAATGAAGACGAACCGATCAATACAATCCATGTTAAACATTCCCGAGGATTTCCCGGTGATTTTCCCCGGCCTGTGCTTGTTCTATTGTTTGTCCGAAGAATTTAAATAAATAAATAAATAACATAAAAAACGAGTATGATTATGATCATACTTGATTTTATGATTATATTTATGATTTATGTTATGTTGTGTTCATCATCGAACGAAGACGTGTACCCATCAATAAAGTGTAACCATTCCCGAGGGTTTCACTGTGAAAAAAAAAAAAAAAACTAAACAAAAAAAAACGAAGAACAGGTTTTCTCATGGCTGATCAATTCGTTATACTTCATTTAATTTAGATTCATTTCAAGACATAGTTGAATTCAGTGTCAACACTTAATCGGACGTGGTGGGTTTAGGCAAGCAGGTTGGGACATAACACACATTTCCTGAAGGACTCTCTACAAAATACGGACTCTTTTTGAATGCCTGTGCTTAAAGAACTTTGCCGAGTACCTCAAATATTTGAATTTTGAAAAATGTATTTGGACTATCTTGTGCGAGAACATGTACATGTAAATGAACGAAACTGATACGTATGGTGTGCGAATGAGACAAGAAAGTCCGAAAGACAGTCAGACGCTTTGTTTCCAACTTTATGGCAAATAACTTTTCATTGCACAAACATTAAACTCAATCGATTCATGATTACTTATATATGTAGTTGTATTCAGGCCCCGTTTGTTTGAGTTTTGCTATGGCTTGTTTATTGAACTTGTTTATATAATGTTTTTAATAATAATATCATTTTGTATTTGTATATTTTTTAATTTCGGGGGTGGTGGCGTGGTGTGGGGACATGGAGGTTACAAGTTACTGCCGAGTCTTAAAACTCCTTTAAACCGATTATGTCCTGATATATTATCGACGGTAATTGCTTGATTAAATATCCTCCAAAATGTAAATGTTATCAATCAGTGAATAGCATTTGGTGCATGCCGGGTCTGAATAGCTCATACACGCTCTATTTAATGGTCTCTCTGGATGTGGTGATGTATTCACTTCAATCAGTGTTTTGTCGTTCAATTATTCCATCTTCATTATGATTACGACTCCCTTGGATATCGAAACAACAACCAATGCTCAATTGGTGACTTAAAGACAGTGGACACTATTGGTAATTGTCAAAGACCAGTCGTCTGACTTGGTGTATCTCATTCTCAACATACGCATAAAATAACAAACCTATGAAAATGTGAGCTCAATCGGTCGTCGAAGTTGCGAGAAAATAATGAAAGAAAAAACACCCTTGTCACACGAGGTTGTGTGCTTTCTAATGCTTGATTTCGAGACCTCAAATTCCAAACTTGAGGTCTCGAAATCAAAATCGTGGAAAATTACTTCTTTGTCTAAAACTACGTCACTTCCGAGGGAGCTGTTTCTCACAATGTTTTATACTATCAACCTCTCCCTATTATACTCGTTACCAAGTGAGGTGTTAAGCTGATAATTATTTTGAGTAATTACCAATAGTGTCCACTGCCTTTAAGTGTAAACACGCCTCATATAATTTATATTGTTTAATATTTCACGTTTTTTAAATTGAGAAAGTAATAAGCTGTCTCGGACTGCTTACTAACCAAAAGAACTATGGTTTAAATGGAAGACAACTAATTAGACAATTTGCAAAGAAATCTGCAAAGTCGAAACGTCTGGCCATTAAATTGTGTTTTAATTTAGGCAGATGCGATGTCCGTGTGACCCCTGAGAAGGGATGATGGCAAATGTTTCCAAGTAAGACCAAAATACCGAAAGCAACTTGAGAGAACTATGTTAAAGATTACCAAAAGGTTAACACCTAAAAATAGGTGCACTGTATAGCTCATGTGAGGTTTTTAAAATACAATTTAGTGTTCCAGTTGATGTCATAAAGAGAGTATCGGAATTTCCGCGTTGGTGGCTTTGTTACCATCCATTTTTAGTTATTTTTTGCTTTATTGCAGGAAGCTATTTTTTATTTACTTTAAAGATGGTTGTTTCAATATTTGTCTTAAATCACTAGACAGTGAATGAATTGGTCAATGGTGCACTCAAACACGCACGCTCTTGTCCAAAGACAAAGTTGAACAATGTCCTAAAGGACAAAAGATACATAATTAAATAGGCTGAGAAATAGAATAGAGAAAGTGGTTCCAGGCTAGGCTGTGACGTGTTTTTACTTATTTATAGTGGTGAGTTTCTTTTTTAAGGATAAATGCTTTTTGTGCTATAGTTTGCAACAACCAACCAGTCTGTGGAACAATTTTTGTTTGTTTGTTTGTTCGTTCGTGTTTTGGTTTTTTTTTTGGGGTTTTTTTGTTGCTCGTTTTGTTGTTTGTTTGTTGTTTTTCCGTTTATGAGGATTTTAGTGGTGGGGTTGTTTGCGTGCTTTTTCATGTGGGGGGGGGGGGGGGGGGCATACACTCGACTTTGACAGTATTCCTGGCAGCATTATTTTTATGTCGCTTAACTTCGATTTCTTCAATTTCCATCGACTGCAAAATATGTATTTAAATTACTCGCAACGCTACACTGCACGATAATGATAAATTTGCTACATCAATTCGGCCGAAACTGAGTGACTACAACCCGTGACTGTATTCATCTTGTACCGCACTGCATTTACGAGAGTGTTCGCCTTGCAATTCACCTCATCAAGTGCACCCTTCAATGACTATAGTAAATTCGATTTGTCCAACCCTTGAAATATGACGGCCTGGCCAAGTGACATGTAAGCCTTCGTCTAATTTTTGGCGCGCTTGCCGAGAGAGGGTGGGAGGAGGTGAAGGGGGGGGGGGGGATGCGGTATCCCTAAGCCGAAAGCACCGATGAATTCGAAAAACACAGAGCGTAGCAAATACTCGAGTAGAGCAGACGACCGACAGGAAATACGCTGATTGAAATGGCGGCTGGGATTGTTACCAACAGGATGGAGGCTTTCCCGCCTAAAACTCTCCCAAGCAGACGACATTGGTAAACAATGACAAATTGGGATTACTGCGCTCCGTTTTGGAATAATTCGCGGGTGCTTTTAGTTGTGTCTTGCGTTTATTACGGGGCTGTGAGTGATCAGTGTTAACTGCATTGGAGACCTGGCGACCCGTCAAAGGGGGCTGGTAATTTCTTTTTACACTTGAGCTGTAATCATTTAATATGTCATCACATTAGGCAATATTGGCTCAACTAGATTTACTAATAGTCCGTGTGGAACACTCTCTGAATCACCCCCTGCGAACGTGGTGATTTTTGAGGGACACTGTACTACAGTAGGATGCTCTATTTTTACTCCTTTTTTAAAGAATAAACTGCGTTTGTTGATGGAGGTGCTCCATGAATAGATTTGAAGAAAGATCATTTAACAAAACGGTGATGTTTTAAGTGTGTTTCTCACGTAATCGTAAATATAAGATTTTACCTGCGTTTCGATTTGGAGGCAGCGTGAGCTGTTTGCAGCAAATACGTTAGTCTGGCGATTTTTTTGCCGCTGCATTGTTTTATTCTGATACTTCCAAACAACTGCGCAATCATACCACTGTGTGTTGCAGTGCTCGCATAACATCACGTATAGTGTCAGTTCATGTTCATGTTCATATTCCGTTACCGGAATGCACTGCTAATTTCTTCCTTTGAAATAAGCACCCGGCATCATGAACCCATGATCGTCGCAGGTATGAATTGTACAGACAGTCCCAATTCTTTATTTGCTATTTCATATTTTAACGTTTCTTGTCTCTACCATGAGTTTGAAACCAGTATCATTTTGTTGTGTACAGTAGATATGAATGGATGAATGAATGAATGGATGTTTTTGAGAGTTTTGTTTTGAGAATGTGCAACTTTCCCCAAAATTCTGAGCAAGACAGTGCAATATTGGTTGGGGGATATACTTTTAGTATTGATCTGCACACATTTAAATTAATTTTTGGTAGTTTGGTAAACAGAGTCAATGTAGGCTATCATAGAGCAAGAGCGATCTTTGTTCTATGGTTGTATCTCCTATCTATTTTTACCTCAATGCTCCACAAACATTTAATTTTGGAAAAAAATGGCAGTGTCTTGTCATACATAGACCATAAAGAAACCCATACAACATCAGCTGAAGCTGCTATGATTTAGTACGGAAACAAGCGGGGTCAGGGAACAGGGTGAGGCTGCTTCCTATCATAGCCCCAAATCCAGGTGGGTACCAGGCTGGATGGGATTGTCACTCAGTAACCCAGAAAAGAGAAAAGGGGTTTGGGGACCATCTTCCATCAGATTCTTGTCAATCAATGGGACATACTCGCAATCGGAATAATATTAGCTATGAAGACAAAAATGGACATCGGGGACTATTTAACTTGATACGACTCGGGATGTTAGGGGATTATTGTGATCGGGTTAAATGTTGATATATCTAAAGATCATGACATCAATAAAGGTCAGTCACAATAGTGTATGGGTACCAGACCACTCGTTGGCTTTGTAGATTGTACAAGCTCAGTGTCCACTGGTGGATTTCACTAAGAGTTAAGACTAGTGTTATCTCGAGTTCGGACGAGTTAAGTGATCACATACAAACAGATTTGTCTGTAAACAGTTGCATGTTTAGTTTCTCTGTCTCTCTGTAATGCAGGGTTGTTTATGCGATTCTTAACGCCGTCAATACATAAGGTCTTACCAGTCTCCGCTTGGGTTTGATGAGAGGTCTGTTCTGCCCGTTCATCTTATGGTACAAGCCGCACGCATTGCACAGGTAGTGCCCGTTACCGTCACGGCGCCATAACGGGGTCGATGTAGCCCCGCAGTTACAACATTCACGTCCTTCTGGAAGAAAAATAGAGATACCAAGATATTGATGAACAACAGAGATATCAGATATTATTGGAAGTAGGATATCGAATTTATTGAGAAACATGACACACGGGTCGAGTTGAACCCTGGTTCAACTGAAAACAAGTTCTCACGAAGTCAAATTGATACATCGGTGTTCCGTATCATAGTGCCACAGTTGAGTTTTGTTGAGTCGTGATGGGTGAAAAGGGCACATGCTAAACATAGGTAATTTTCAAAACCACGGCTTTGAGCTTGGGTAGGCTTAGTCTTTGGCTTTTGCTTATGCCTGGTCTCTGAGTTATTTAGAAGACGCTTTTCCTATACCCAGATACCCAAATGATGTATGGTCTGCCATTATTACATGATGCAAATTCAATGCACGGCTCAGTTCATGCACGTGAGAACCTCATTTTCAAAAATGGCCGCGCAAGCAAGATTAACCTTGCGTGATGACGTCAACTGAATTGGGCCAATAAACTTAATCTGCGACCCAACAACTCTTGATAACAATAAAGACCACACAGCAATAAGCCTCTAACCAAAATGTGGAATGGTGTGATGGTATAGTTCACTGTGGTTTTCTATTGGAGTTGACATGGTGAATAACCCATGCACTAAGGGCCTATATATAATGCACTTATAAGAACCATAATACAATACAAAGTCCTCGGACATCCTGAATCTGAGTTTATCTGATGAAACAATGGGATGTCAGCTGGGAATAATTGGTCATGTCTGTACGATGAACTTAACCACCATTTGATTACTGTGTACCCTGGGAATCTAAGGTACGAGCTCTTGTGTGTTAATGTTGATGTCGATGTTGTTAGACGCTGTATATAGGTCAAAGTTGTGGTGCACTGTTCGATGTAGTTTATAGCCTACCATTACAAAAAGAGTGACGTATATTCCAGGGGGTTTTTTCTGGCAGGCAAGATACTAGTATAGTAAGACACATGTAGTATTACTACATGGGCACTGACCAAGTGGGAAATTTCATATTCTTTTTCATAACTTCTACGTTAATTTAAGACTTGTAAAACTTGTAAAAATAACACCTGTCCAGGTATAAATTACAAATTGATAATCGGACAGTGCAATCTCATTGAAATGCAAGATGTTATGTTTTCTTTCAAGGTGTACAAATCGTGCCTAGAGGAAGTCGGGGCTCTGTGGCCGCTTTTTAAATACATGTTATATCGGACTTGGATGTTACAGGGTCTAGTTGTGTTTGAAAGGGGTTGTTTTCATGTCAGACATGTTGGCAATAAACCGACTTTTCTAATAGAGATTTGGATAGGATGAGCATATAACTTACTGCTTATCTCCAAAGGACGGTCAAACAAGTAAAAAGTGTTTACCACATGCAGTTGATCAAATGAAAGTGTTTATCTCTGATTTGACATTATTTATTGTTTTGAAAAGTCTGTATGGCTTCAGATGTTTCCAGTTTGGGCAGATTACAATTAAGTTTGAAATCGAGTACGGTGTTACCCTCGGGGTAGTTTCACGATGTCCTCCAAAAATGGCGGAGAACTCAGTTATTTCACAACAAGGGAAAACTCTACATTCTTTACCGATACGAGCACTTCTATCGCACAGAACAGACACCAACAAAATCTGGGCCCTAAAATCCTGCACGCTTACAAGGGCAAGATATCATATTTCACATAATAGACCACCGCACACCCGGTGTTGCAATGTATTTTGACATAAACAATCAGCCCAGGAGTGATGCCAGGGCCTCGTAACCCGACACCGGGGCCCACGTGGCAGCACACGCGTCACTGCCGATGGGGGTGTCGTTTTGGGGGAGCTACTTCCGGGAGCGTTTCCAAGGAATCGAGACTGGTGCGGCCCGGAGTTCGAAGGCCACCTCGCACCTTGAGGAAGGTTTGGAAAAAAAAGCCAGGAAGTTGCATCAATGTATTAACTATAATCTAAAAAGAAGAGCACTCTATTGATGTTATTGTTGTTGTTTTTTGTGTAAAACAACGAGCGGGCAAAGCAATGTCTATCGATGGTTGTTTAGGAGAGAAAGTGCAATAATATAATGCCAAAATCCATAAAAAAGGACCTTTGCGTTGAAATTGATGTACGCTGCTTTCACTCACTCTACCTTACTTCACACGAGAAATAACTACTTTAAATGTGTGCAATGTTAAGTTTATACGAATAATAAAAATGCCATGTGTCGGGATAACAACTTTATTCTATATCGAGCGGTACTGAAATCATAGGTTTTGCCAACATTTTGTGACAAATATATTTGGGGCTGTTTAAAGGCAGTCAAAGGCTAAATCAACCAGGCACCATTTTATGAGACACGTTGATTAAAAGCTACAATTGCCATCCAACCATGCTCGCAAGTTCTAAGAAGGTCACAAGTTTACTTATTCATTGTTCAGTGCATCATGATGACTCTATATATGGACCAATCAAACTGCACTATCATTATCAGCCACTGTCAAAACTGCTGCTCCAAATTATCAAATTTACAGCCTCATTGAATTAAATGAAACTGAAAGACTACCCAGCAAATAACTGCAACCCCGACTTGCAACCCCAACTTGGCAAATCTTATAAATGTAGGCTTATTAAACAGAGCGAAATGTAGAAATTCAGTCGATTGTTCGTTGTTTTGTTGTTTTCCTTCGACACTCGTCCCAAGTCCCCACCACATGGCATGGTCTTCTCGCTCCATATTAATACCAAGGCAGAACCCTAATCTTAAGATTGGATTTTATTAAATTTCAACTTCCTGGTTTCAATATTATAATGGCTTTTGCTGTTAACCTTCGGGCACAACAACATGTGGTTTGACCATCAAACACTGAGCGAGAGATCGGGGTGAATTATGGATTCTTCCTGGCTAGTTCCTGGAGAGCCAGGGACACTTGGTGCTTGGCCAGGCTGTGACCCCCAGGCAGGACCCTCTATTCTAAAAGAAAAGAAAACGCCGTTTCCCAATAGATAGAGATAAGTTTTTAGAGATTACCAGTGCAGAAAGTAGAAAAGATAATTAAACATCCAGTGAACTTTGTACCCGACGTTCTCTTTAAGAAATTCTGTACACTAAAGCATTGAAGAACGAAGTACTATACTAACTCATTGTTAGCATTGTTCTAAATACGAGATAATTTACGGTGACTCTGTCTGTGCCCCTTATATCTAACCATATAGCAGGTCAAACTTCCCTCCTGTGATTTACTTATGTGATATTGTATTTATTGCATGTATTTTCTGTTTGATCTGTATTGTATAGATTATGATGTAGATTTGAACTTGATCACTCAATCATGTTTATTGACCCACCTTATTGAATAAATTAACCCGAATAAGCTTCAAAATTCTTAATGAACTGCCTCTGATTACCAGAAGGCCCAGTCTTTGTTTTGAGAAATAAAAATGTTTAGAGTTAGGCAAGAGATTAACTGTGTTATTCAAGTTGATCACTAGGAATTAATCAAACGAAAGCAAATTCACTGTTGATCATGCACAGCCAGAACGTATGTGTAAACAAAGCATAGTGTTTACCACCTGAGGTGGGGCATTGAGTGAAGACTATGTCCAAGTGTCGCTGTGTTTATTTGACATCCAACTATGCATCTTCGCAATACATATCATTTAGACGTCAGTCAATATTAGACTGTTGATCAGTCGTTTACCGCTTCCATTATTATAATCATGTTATAATGAAGACAAATAGTCAGTACTATATTTTTCCAATATTTGACAGCATCTTGTTTCAGTTATATTGGATGCCTGATGCAGGCTATTTAGAGCAGTGTGAAGTTTTCATTTTGTTTAACTACTATCAAACTATTTCAGATGAGGCATATAAAGATGGTTGTCACAAAAGATCGAGCATATCATTGTAAATCGTATTGCTTTTGACTCAAAAAGAAAAGCTTTCGGTAATTCAAGGCTGATTTGTCTTCTTCTTCTTCTTCCTCTTCTTTTCCACCTCTCACTCTCTATATTTCCTTTACGGCCTCCTCTTGTCTTGTTATCTTGTTTACTCATTTGATGTTTAATTTTAAGCGGATCCTATAGAGTTAAATATTATTTCGTGTTGTGGTCTTCATGGAGCTGGAAATACGTTATTGCAAAAACAAAAAGCTTAGCAGCGCCATGTGGCCAAATTAAAAGTACATTTGAACCACGTGGCCAAGTGGTCAATAAACGCTGGGATCAAACATGTTGCTACAAGTTTGATTGGAATACAACATGCTTGATTTGAATGACAGTGTGTAAATACACATGGACATGTTTGCATTGTAAAAGTGGTCGGTTTTAAATAGATAGATACTGGAAGTCTGTATGCGATGAAAGTAAAATCATTTGTAGGCTATCAGGTCTCGATCTTTCTTAACTACGGATTCAACATAAAAGTCATAAAGGCACTTGAACCTTCCTCCAAGCTTGAACCTTCTGGTACTGAACTTGAACTATGGCTTTGAATTTATTTTACACACGATGTATTTGAGGATAACACAAACGTTGATATCGTGAAATTTTGGACCAACTAGTATTTACAAACGAAGTTGTGTTTGAAGCTTTGCATGGTGTGGAGGATACGAATAAACTATAGTAAACTTGCGGAAATAGTAATAACTATCTTTTGGGAGAGTGTTGGTTCATATTTCCGTACATGTTTTTGTAAAAAATAAAATGTGGAATTTGTTAACCTTATAGATCAATATTCTTCATCCTCGGTGCAAATTCTTATCTATTTAGCTTGAGATTAAGTGCTCCTTGTGATGAATCTTCTTGTTGGTTCCAAAGTTCCTACATAGAGAAAGGACCAGAAGGGGTTCCAACTATAGGTTCTTACCAGGGAGAGTGTTGGTTCATATTTCCGTACATGTTTTTGTAAAAAATAAAGTGTGGAATTTGTTAACCTTAGATCAATATTCTTCATCCTCGATGCAAATTCTTATCTATTTAGCTTGAGATTAAGTGCTCCTTGTGATGAATCTTCTTGTTGGTTCCAAAGTTCCTACATAGAGAAAGGACCAGAAGGGGTTCCAACTATAGGTTCTTACCACCTTCTGATGTGTTCAAACTAATTGTACAGCCAAATAGAAAGTCATTCCCACCCTTGCATAAATAAAAAGTGCCTTAGTTTTGTACAGGAAAGAAAGGTTAAGATAATAATACCACTGACGCATCGACAGTTTGATTGTTAGAAACAATAGGTCTGGACATTTCCTCTTTACCATGTTGATTTTCTGGGGGATGACTTCTTCTAACTGGTGGTAGTATTGGTTGGTATTAGAGGTCAGATATAGTATTACAAAACAATGGCTTTATAATGAGGCATATTGGGTACGGATTGGTTTCAGATTTTCATACCAAAACTTTGCAAAGTTATTGTTTTAATTCTACAAATGATGCTGTGTCTTGTGGTAACTGCTGTGATTTTTAGGATGATACGATATGGCGTTTTTCGATACCTCTTATTTCTGGGAGATTTTAAGAGTGACAATGTTAAATGCAAAAATATTTGGAGCTGGACCAACTGTCTGTCTGGGCGGACCGGGGACCAGGCCAGCGCACTAGTGCGTGAGGCTGCATTAATACATTATACAGTGGAGGGTTTACTATTTTTTATAATAACTGGAGGCAGGCATTTATGCTGTCTCTCAATCTGTATGAAATATCTGTTCGAAACTCAGTCTGGTAGAAGATGCCCTTAAAGTGTTGAAGTTGAGATCAGTTTTTGTTACGGTTCAATTTCAAAACACAAATAAATTACATCAGACCAGACAACGTATCTGAAGTGAAACTGAGAACAAGGTCAAAACATATTTCATATCTTCTGAAAAGACTAAACAGTTCTACCTTAATTTTGTTTGACACCTAACAACCATTGATTGACTTGTAATGAATGAGGAGTATTAGTAAAACTTCAACATTGATTAATTATTACTTACCTGAGCTGGACCTGCTTTTGGTTCGAGGCCGGGGCGCAGATCCGTTGAAGTTCCGATTACCAATCACCGCTCCGGTGTGGAACCCCAACGAGTTGGAGAGATCCGGGGCCGGAACGTAGGTAGCGTACGGCATATGATGCTGGGTGCTGTACGGTGTGTCGGCAGCCGATGAGCCCGTTGCCATCGACATGTTGGCTGAGGATGATGATGAGACAGGGGAGGTAAGATGGTGATCCCTGTGCATTGATTTATCCTCCATGTGGGTGTACTCACTGGAGGGGTGGATGCTCAACCCGGCCGTCGTCAAATGGTCCGGGGTGCTGTCCTTCGGTGGTGTCGGCGGAAAGTTGAACAAATGCGAGCTGGATTGAGAGTTGATTCCACCACCCGTAGTGGAGCTGCCGAGAGCCGGTGGACCACCGTGGGACGAAACCGCTGATGAGGCCCCACCAAAAGGGCTGGTACACCAGGCGGAGTGATTGCTACTCTGGTGGACTGGGCGAAGGGTTTTACTGCTCTCGAACCACTGGATAGTTGGAGTGTGGAAATGTGGCCTGCAAACTTGGCTGCCAGAAACTCGAGCTGTGAGTTTGGGTGAACAAAAATTATCACTTTATGAGGCTTGGAAGTCAGAGCTGCTATTATAGGAGATTGTTATAAGTTGGAGCCCGGTTTAATAAGTGCACTTTATAAGTTCAGTTGTGGCGCGTGTGAGGAGTACGTATATATAGCAACAGGACTTTTTGTGTACAGGTCGATCGGTCATGAACACGATGTGTGGACGTACACTGAGAGGCTGGGACCCGACTGGCAGCGAGTTGGTCTATTTATAATCTTGGTCTCGGGAAAACGTAAACTAATACGACACACAGGAAGCAACTTTCAGTTGAGTCCAAGTTATGGGCTTGACATGCCAAGCGCGTGGCACTGCGCCCTGGGTCTCGACATCCTGTGAAGAACCGCATTGAGCCCAGTGCCAGGCTATCCCCCTGGGACTCCACTGTGCAGCAGACCTATGGGTAAAATGGGTGGTGTGGAGACACAGACTGGGGGTGTACAGAGCGCAGCGGCAGCTAGCCCAGCTTTACACTCACCCGTCCGGTAGCCTATTTTTCAAGGTGTTCGGCTCTGAGGTTGCCCATGATCTTATATTATGTCTCATGAATCCTGCACTGGATAATTGACACATTACTAGAGAGGAACCTTGTTGGATGAATGAGCTCAGGATTGGGTCAAGTGTTGATATATTGAACTATAAGACAAGCCCCCAGGACATGTACAGAAGGTTGGCTGGGTTCAAGACTCTTTAAAAAATGAATGCACGAACAGATTTATTATAGCGAGATCTACCAGTTGGAATTCAGTGCAGTTTCATTGAAATCATCAGTGCTCAGAATGCGACCGTCTGCTCGATTTGCTATTGTTGTAACTATTGTTGTTCATAACTAATGACTCCCTGTTCTTTGGTTTGCAGGAGGTATGATCACGCCCACCACCAAAACAAATCTAGTTTTACTTTTATGGCATCCTTTCATAAGGTTCAAGGCCTAAAAAATACACTACGGGGCCAAGGAGATCATTGCCTTTGTTGCCACGCTCTTGTTGCCTCTTCTTAAGATTCTCATAGAGTTTAAAGGTGGTATCCAAATGGAAGTGCCTTTAAAACTGCGAAATGAAAATGCCTTGCCCTCTCAAAGATGAAAATTCCTGGTCCGAAATTAAGAGAATTATTTTTCATAAAAATGGCCGACTTTCGTTAGTTTAATTTATAAGGTTAAAGGTCGACTTGTTGAATGTGTTTGTTATTTCAAAACACGCGCTACCTTTATTTGGAACCTTCAAAATGGCCGTCATTCATTTGTTTTTCCTTCTAAGGTATGATCTGTCGTATTTATTTCAGACAAAGCACGGGCAATACACTTTTAAGCTGACCCGAGGCACCACAATACTCATGGCCACATGTCTCCCACTTTCAATGGAATTGGACCAGAAACTCGTTTTTATTACACTCTCAAAAACAGTTATGGGGTTGTTTCTCGCGAAAATGAACAACCAATTGGCGATCCCGGATGTTTGGCACTCGTACAACGTATCATTAAATTGCTTTGATATTAGTGTAGTTCCCGAATGCAAGCTGTGTTAAACACCATATGACCACCCAAATAGGTCTTGCCAGATGAAACAACACTGAAGTCACAGGGGGTAAAATTGGCTTTAACATTAATAATTTGTTTAACAACATACAAGTAAAAAAGGAAAAAAAATACAATTTTTGAAAAGACAAGTGAAAGTAGATATATATGCTAAAAGAACGTGGATGCAATTTAATATTTGGAATTGTATAAATTCATGTAGTCCCATGGGGTACCGTATTATTGTTAAAGTTTATAACAGCTTACTGATTATGAAGGTCGAACGACTTTTTTTTCTGTAGAATATTTCCTTCCATGAAAATTCGAAAAAAGTAGATGTGAAAACTTAAAGAAGAAAAAAAAATTAAAAAACACCAACTCCTGGTTTTAGTTGCTACAACCAAAATGAAGGACAATGATGATACAATCTGTGCATGGTCTCATAACCCCCACAGTGAATTAAAGGCAGTGGACACTATTGGTAATTACTCAAAATAATTATCAGCATAAACCTTACTTGGTAACGAAAGTTTCTGACATAAATAGATTCGAACTGTGATACGTTATTCTTACTTGACAATGTCTTGTGTGAGCAATTTAGTACGAAACTAACGTTGGACGATAACAACTTTTTTTCGTCGGGCACACACTCTGTCTGCATAGTGTATATTTGCATAATTATTTGACCCAGTACCTGTTGTTTGAAGTCACTCCCAAACCGACCACGCCCGTTCCGGCCTGTCTCGTGGCCCGCCCAGTGTGACCCTCGCCCCGCCCATGGCTGCGAACTATACTCAGAATGTTATGTGCGAGACTGCTTTTAAAAGGAGCAACATTGTTTACGCGCAAAATGACATTGAGTGTTGTGTTACGTTCGCATTCCTGTGCCCCCTTCTCCCCCAAGTTCATGATAAATATTTGTTAGTTCAACCATGGATGCATAAATATATCCATGGTTCAACTTGTCCGCAATAAAAAAAACTAATTTCACGAAAAAAAAACATCAACGACAATATTTAAACAATGATTTTTATTTGATGTTGTAGGTTTATAAGTCGGCAATAACGAATTGGCTGACAAAAGTGGTTTGTCGGACACATTTGGTAGGACATAATGAATGGTCCGTATCTGACATGTTCTGTATTAAATAATCGTAATAACAATTGATTTATACTGCGCTAATTCCAGGCAAAGCTGTTTGAATGCGCATGACTATGAACCATAAAAATGTTAAACCACTAGGAAGTAAACAATAACATATGAAAATACACAGTGTATAAAACTATACACAGTGTAAAGAAAAGAAAAACAAACAAACAAGCAAGCAAGCAAGCAAATTAGCAAACAAACAAACAAACAAACAAACAAACAAACAAACAAACAAACAAACACCTCGTGAATGCAGCCAACCAACCAATTAAACATCAAACAATTTAAATCTAATGTCGTTGAACCGCGTTCCAAATGATTATTGAGAAAAAGTTCCAAAGAGAATGGTCTCGACTAACAGGTTATTCAATGAATGTAACTTGGCATGAGGGAACAATAATAGTCAGAGAGCAATGCTATCCGGTGCATCTTTCATTCAGGCTAATCAACAATGCTTAAACCCGGATCTAGGATAAGAACTAAATTACGATCATGTACGGCGAGACCGGATTAGGAAGAAGGAAAAAAAACTTGGCACCGAATTGAAAATAATGAAGAAATAAATAAAGCAATAAGGAACTTCATTAAGTTTATTCATCAATGCGTGTTGTTTTTAAGAGTTCAAATTGATTTATGTTGACCAGATGGCATCAGTTTTGAACTACACATAGGTCATATTTGTTTATCTGTTGCCAATTCTGCATTAGTTGATTTGACTTACGATTAAGAATGTGGTGGTGTCTGGCAACACATTTAAAACGAAAGTAAACATGGTGTTACCGCCAACCTATCCATAGATAGTAAAGATGAATTGCCTGCATACATTTAGTTGCCGAAAAGTGTTAACGTGTAGCAGCTGCCAACTTTGCCGAAACTGTCATGAAAATAAACCAATATTTTCATGCTCTTGGGAAAAAAATTGAAAATCACCCTGATTATGAAATCATTTTTTCTGTTGTGTTGCATCGTAATTCTAAATATCTCCCCGATTGTTGTACACTATCTCCATGATTGCAAGATGCACACTTTGACAGCTCTGGGGGTCTGTATTATTATTTAATTAGTCCGATTTCTTCGGTGATCTCTTGAAACATGAATAACATCAGTGAAATGAATTCGTCCAGCAATGTTTACATAGCAAAATATTTAGACTGGGGAGTTTTGTGCACACAGAATGGTGATAATATTGAATAACATTAGCAAACGATGATTTTTTGAGTTGCAACTGAGACGTTTTGCGGAACATTTTGCTCTGCTATACAAGGGGAATTGTTCCCTGAACATGAATGTATAGCTCATTGGATGTGAGAAACAAGTCAGAAGCCAAGTATATACACAACGTTATTTTGGATCGCAGTTATTTCACATAGTTCATAATGAAAGGCACGCTAATTAAATCGTCGATAGTCATGAATGTTAGCACAATATTATGGTATGCACCACCTACCGTGTGAAGGCCTGTAGCTGTGTATCGCTGCCGCTCGGGACGCGGCCGAGTTGGCGTAGTAGCTCGGCGGGTTGACAGCGTTTGAGCTCCCGTCAAGAGAGTGGAAGAAAACATCCACTTCATCTGGGGGAACAAGCTGGGTGGGCTCCATGAAGTTTAAACTATGGTGGGGAGCGTGTGGCATCCGTTCTGTGGTGGAAGAAGGGGTCATACTGGCTGGGTGGGGAGCATGGGTGTGTGACCCGTTGTGCCCTTCACCACCGTGCTGGCCGTTGACTACCATCCATCTGGTGTGTTCGGTTAGCTCCATCGTGGCTGGTCTAGCAGATGCAAATTGGCTCCAAGCTGGGTTTTTTTCTCCAAGATTATACGACTAAGATCTGTAAAACAAAAGTGAGGAGAATTCATTAAACAAGAAAATATCACATATAATTTTTTCAATCATATTTTCAAGCTTTTGATGAAATTAAATGATACATATGCGATTTTGATTAATTTGAAGATAGACAACAATGTGAATGAGCGCGGGTAAAGAAACATGAATAACCATACTCTGAATTTAGCTGTTTGTATCTCAGCAAATATTCACATTAAATGGGACAGGCACATGCAAGCAAACGGACGAACAGCAGCCCGATTACACCCAAACAAAGGAAGCAACGAAATTAATTCCGGACTAACAAATTCCAAGTCAAAAGAGACAACGATTTGGCGAAAAAGAGCAGCGATCAAAAACGCGAACTGTAAATATACGCGCCGTCTTCATCTTATCAAGCGATTTATATGGACCAATATTATTGTATATACAGCTAGTTTGAGCAAGTTGATACCTTCTGGTGTACCAGGCCGATACGCTGATATGGAGAAAACATTTGATTCGCATCGTCTTTTTGATCAAAATGCCGATGGACTATAAAAATAAAGAAATAACAACTCTAAGGAGATGTCATCTTGTCGTTTTTATCTGTTCAATTAATCTCAGAACTATCGAACTGGGTATTAAAACCGGTGCCTTTTAGTAGAGAGGCAATAGAAAGAGTGGGGGGTGGGGGGGGGGGGGGCTCACAACATACAGCACTTCTCAGTTAAATTATGTTTTGAAGGATGAAAAATATGGGCAAAGTTTACTGCAGTGATGTTTTTTGTTGGTCCTATGGTAACGCTTGAGCTCCGTCTTGCATAGCGTGTGCACGGGGACAAGAATGTTGAAGTGGGTCCGAGATACGATCGTGTCAACACTGGCCCGAGTGCGGACTCAGGCTTCACGGGGCCCCTAAACCCACCGTAAGAAACAGAAAATCACCACCATAGCCACAAGTGCAAGTAATTGCCTCAAATAATCTTCTCGAGTGCAAACAATGCCCAAGCAGACTGATGAGTATTATTAAAAATTGGGAGAGGGGGGAAAATGAGAGCGAAGGTTTTTTTTCTTGTGTTCTTCTTCGTCTTCTTCTGGTGAGGCACTTGACTTATGGTCGGTGGCATACAGACGGATCTGGGGGAGTTTAGTTGTGTGCGGGTACAAGGCAATTAACACGAGACGACGCGCGGTTCCAACCGTTTTATTTCAAATTTACACGAGTGATGTTTGCAGAGTTCTTAGTGTGTCGACGCCGAAAAATATTGAACATTTCGTCATGGAGATTTGTTGAATTATTATGTTTATGTCGTCAGGGCCGAGACGCATTGGCATGTATTTCCACACACTGAGAGATAAGAGATATTTTATCATGTATTATGGATGGTTTAACGGGGATTTGCTCTCACAGTTCCTTACTTTCCAAAACCAATAATGTTTCCAAGGTTTTTTTTCTTCAAAATATAAAAAACAGTAACATCTTTAATCGTTTTATTTAATTATTACTTTTTAAAATGAAATTTTTTTCTTCAATCTATATATTTACCGGTAATGATTTTTTTTTCTCACAATTGTCTTCCCCCCTTCTTTTTATTGACAAGAACCCTGACTGGGTAAATGTATCTCAAATAATTTTGGTTGTAACTTGAAAAACGAGATAAGAACCTGCGAAATCAGACAATGACTAGATTACGATTTGAACTTGACTAGGTAGCAGGCTCATATCCCGCTCCAGTCATATTTTCATTATTACTATAATAACTGCGTGATCTTTCTTGACTGGTCGCGGGATTGTTATCCGTTTATTCCCGCTAATTGTTTCCTCTAAACTTGCATATTAGTAACTTGAACCTGCAAACAAACAAAATACTGGAAAACATATTGACAGATTTAAGTTTGAAATCCCCGTTATTGGCGGTATATAATTTACATCTAATTTGGGTTTAAGTTCATGCTCTAGAAGTCACTCTGTGTGACGTCATAGCCGGGTGTCCGTGACCCTTCGTCGTTTGCAGAGATAAATTATTACTTTTGACGCCCAGGTAAAATCTTTTATCGAAAAATATCTTGCAGTAAAATCTTTTATCGAAAAATATCTTGCAGTGGAGTGATAGCTTGATAGCTGAGATGCAAGTTGTAGGGCATTGAAATAAACCCAAAATGCACTTTTGTTGTGACGGTGTATTTATATTACAAATCAAACAAAACAAACAAACAAACAAACAAACAAACAATCAAACAAACAATCAAACAAACAAACAAACAAACAAACAATCCGCTTCTGCCTTTAAAGAGCAAATACAAAAAAAAAAAGTATCTGAAGTCAAAGCTGTTAATTTGGTCCAAATTCAATCCATCATTTCGACCTTTTCAAGAAAAGACATTCAGTACTCCCATAAGAGCCATTTGCAGCCCGTAACCGTCTAGGGACGTACAAGCTGTACCGTGCTAGGTACCGCGATACCAAGCCCAGCTTCACCGTGCAGAACACGCTGCAACTCATGGGAGTATTCTCCCCAGGGGACCCTCTCCCCCCCTCTGACGTATTTCCGGGGGTGGGGGCTAGTGTGAGGGGTGAGGTGACGCCATGATATAGCTCACATGTCACATCCACTGTGCGGAGCAGTAACATGGTTGGTCAGGTGTAGCCTAGTGCAGACAGATATGCGGACGGATACACCTCTATATACACCCTTGATGTAGATTTATTTCAGGAGAGGCATTATTGGCTTCTTTCTGGGCTGGATGACCGATTGTACCTCATTTGTTCTCTTTCGCTCTCTCTCTCTCTCTCTCTCTGTCAAAAGGGAAATGAGAATGTTGCATTTTTCATTGATTTAATGTTACGATTTACGATCGTAGCGATGACATTGATTGGATGTACATTGATGCTTATCATATTGACTAAGCTAGAACATACAATGTCCTGAGACAGACAGGGACATTTCTCATCAGTCACTAATTCTTGAAATATTTCATAATATTTATAGTTTGTTTACTCGAGCCAAAAATTGCCGTTACGAGTTTGTGAAGCAACGACCGAGCTCAATCAAATATTTTATTAAAATACTTCTTGCCGGAAGCCTATTTCAGGCGTCTGAAAATACACAAATTTGTGCAACAAGGGAAGGATGTATATTCTTTTTCTTGCAACTTCGACGACCAACCGAGTCAAAATGTTGACAGATTTTTTTATTTTGTGCATAAACAAAAAATGTTGGGAGCACCAAGTGAGAATACCGGTCTAAGACAATTACCATGCGTGTCCAGTGCCTTTAACCATAGCCCATTTGGCTACCCGCAAAAGTGACCCGCAATCGCACCTTGACGTCCACCCCTAAATTTCAGCAACTACTCACTATAAGTTCAATCAGTCGTACCCTTCAAGGCCCAATTTATTGAGCTGCTTAAGCTGAAAATTTTGCTAAGCAGAAATGAGTAGGATACCAGTCACAAATTGTACGTGTGAGATGTTATCTTCGCTGGCAACATTGTTCTGGTGAGCATAATGTGTTGTGCTTAACCATTTTTTAGTGGTCCCTGTTTATTACCTCCATTTTAAAACCGGGTCTAACAGTGGAGGAAGTATTTCCCTAAATTAGTCTAACACATTAGGATGGGTGTGTATTTAGAAGCAGAGCGGACCGGACTTCACACCTGCACAACACTTCACGCGTTTGCCGGTGTGTACAGACGACGCCGCCCCTTCCAGCGCGTCGCGTGCCAGGCAGACTGCCAGTCCTTATTAGCACCCTAGCGCGTGGACCTGCTGGGCCAATAAACGGACCAATAATGACTTTATACATGGTGGACCCTAAGCGTAGGTGCTTCATCACGGGGCTGGATGGGGCGGAAGTTATGATGGGCTTTGGGATCTGATGGCAAGGTAGTGTAAACGGTGATTTAAAAATCTGAAGGCTCCATTTGAGTCTGGAATACCGGAACTTAGAATTCAAGGAAAATACTCATTTGCGAATGGCTGAAATGGGGCGGGCGGGGCGGGGGTGTGGGGCACCCGGTGATTATAAAATCTAGTGCTCCATTTGAGTCTGGAATACCGGATTTTAGAATTCAAGGAAACTACTCGTTTGTGAATGGCTGAAATGGGGCGGGCGGGGGGGGGGGGCACCCGTGGTTATAAAATCCAAGGCTCCAAAGTTGAAAATGGAGTCTACCGAACTTAGAATTCAAGGAAAACACTCATTTGCAAATGGCTCGTTGAATGGGGCGGGGCGGGGAGGTGTTCTCCCGGTATTGTAATCTAGATACAATACTGCAGTGCTTGAGAAAATATACTTAGTTGTTGCAAACTGCTTAGGCCTACCAACGGACATTATGGTATAAATGCAAGAAATGGACGTGTCTACCAAAGCAGAGTCTTTCTTCAAGGCTACTTACTGCTTCTAATGTTACTCAAAGCATTATTGAGGGAATCAATGTGTGGTGAAGAGGTTTTCAACTAGTGGTTTAATCCCAACGAGGCCTGGTTCCTGATAAATTTACCAAGACGAAGTCGAGGTAAATTATCAAGAACCAGGCCTCGGCGGGTTTAAACCACTAGTTGAAAATCGATTCAACACACTTTAATTCCCATTCATCATTACCTTTCGGTCAAAAAACATCAACACTTTTTGATCAAAAAGTAAAATAAATGCAAAAATTATAATTGCTCAATGATTTCTTTCAACACGACACCCCTCCAGCTATGAAATGGTAAGGCCCAGTTAAGGCGCTCGGGTGAACAACTCCTTGTAAGGGAATGCTGTGCGCGTCGCGCGTATCGCGTGATGTGGCACAACTGTTTCAGCCGTTGCTCTCGACCAATAGGAATGAAGAAACTGTCTTAACAACACAGGTGCAAGCTCGCGTGTCACGCCCATGTTTCAACACTTTTTACTTGTTATAAACAAAGGTTTATACACACCCACGTGACGCGCTCTTCACCAATAGAAATAGCGAAACTGTCTGAGGTATTTATGAATCGTAGTTTAATACTATTAATTTATAACATCTTTTTGTTGATGGTTACATAGCATTTGGAATTTCATGACACTCTGGTATACATTTTCCCATTTACAACTTGCAATGGGTATGCTTTATTAGCCGTTTTCGAATTAGTTGTCAGAGTTTGAAACTAGTTATAACATGGAGCTATAAAAAGCAACATGCGGATAAATTGACGCAGTTGTTTATTGCAGAGAACCAGTAGGTAGGGTTGTTTAATAACATCATCGTGTATAAAAGGATTGCATGCACATAGCACCATCGACCACCTTATTCGATAATAAACAATGGCACCTGTGACAATGGAAAAGTGCCAGGTGTACCACTGCACACAACAACTCTCAGCCAGTGATAGCCATTTCACGCGTCCGTGTTCTAGTTTATTGCTCCATGGTTTCATCAAAGATGATGGTCAATGACGTCATGTTTATTACATCAAGCATAATATTTCCCCGGTCTTAATTAGAGTCATGCAACAGACTTGTCCAAATCGTAATGTCAATACCGCCGATCACAGCTCAAGCTCAAAGTCCATTGATGTTGAACTAATTGAGCAGGGATTTAGATGCAGGAACCCAAGGTGGCGCCTGTTACAACCGTCAAGATATAACCCCCCCAAAAAAGTTGGCTCAAAGTGTCTTACAGGATGCGTGGGGGCGCCATTGAAGAAAGTGCACTCCTGTTGAACTGGCACAGTTCGGTCCTCGGGCCTGTGAGTGAACTTTGACATTTTCAGTAACTCTTGACAAAACCTGTTGGTTAAAATGTCAGCATGTACGTGATTTGTGTAGAGGGTTTGGCAGCAACCTTGAACATTCACAGCACAGTGAACTATAAATAAATAAACGTATATTCATACTTTGCTGTGTTAAATGTGTGTGTCTAAAGCGAAGCTGAAAATTTGTAGGCTGCCCCCATATTAGCCTATTATTATGAGAAACAAATAATATATTTTTTTATGATCCTACGATGTGGTTTTCCTCCACGAGCCGTCCATACAGCACAAAGGAAAGAAAGATTACCTTTGACTATAACATAGTTGTATACTGAACGCAGTAATTTGACAATTTGTTGTCTTGTCATGAAGGTTAAAGCCGCTCCAAATCTGTGGAACAATCTTCCACCTTGCATTACACAGTCTTCTTCACTTAACTTATTTAAATCTAAGTTAAAAAACCATTTGTGTATCCTGTAATGCGCAGTAGAGAATATTTATATAGGTAACTGCGCAATTTAAATGTCCGTGTTATTATTGTTATTATTATTATTATTATTATTATTATTATTATTATTATTATTATTATTATTATTATTATTATTATTATTATTATTATTATTATTATTATTATTATTATTATTATTATTATTATTATTATTATTATTATTATTATTATTATTATTATTATTATTATTATTATTATTATTATTATTATTATTATTATTATTATTATTATTATTATTATTATAATATTATTATGACAGTAAAATCAACAGTTGTGAGTTCAATAAAGATATGAACCTGCCAGAAATTCCTTTAAGGTATATAAAAAAAAAAAAAATGTGTACTATTGTTGCAAATCAATCAGGAGTTTGCCTGCTGAAAGTAGGTACATGTACACTGATAAAATACTTGAAACGCTGTCATGTCGAGAACGCAACGAATGCTGTATTTCAAATTAAAATATTGTATATTTCCTCATCAAAATCTTAAAGCCACTATACACTTTCGGAACAGAAAGAAGAAAACAAATTCACAGATTTACAAATAACTTACAGGGTTTACAGAAGGTAATGGTAAAAGACTTCTCTTGAAATATTATTCCATGAAATGCTTTACTTTTTGAAAAAACATTAAAATAACAATTCTCGACATCGAGAATTACGGATTTATAGTAAACACATGTCATGACATGGCGAAACGCGCGAAAACAAGGGTGGCTTTTCCCGTTATTTTCTCCCGACTCCGATGACCGATTGAGCCTAAATTTTCACAGGTTTGTTATTTTTATATACAAGTTGTGATAAACGAAGTGTGGGCCTTGGACAATACTGTTTACCGAAAGCGTCCACTGGCTTTAACCAATAAGAACATGAGAGACCATGTTACCAACACCATCAAAATTCGTTTCGAAAATTTAAAAAGGGGCATTGCAATTAAAACAAAATCGCCTTTGGAAATTGTATCGCATGACAAAAATTAAACTTATATAATTTGTGAATTCCCTTTAAAGTTATAAATATAATTATAGGTAAACAAAAATAAATCGAGAGAGGAAATATTTCGACCTTTGATACTTTCCTCCCGGAAAAGACAGCTTTCCTGCAGACGTCTACAAAGCCCTGCTATATTTATGTACGTACCTTCAAGGCCCTTGGAGACAAATCCAACCCTTGGTGAAAATTGACGAGGTTATTTCATACCTGTCCAACTGGCACTGAACCGTAACCTCTCAAGAATGTTTACTCCTGACGTTCCCACAAAGTGTTATTCCTGTAAGTTTGTACGCTCCACAATACCTCCCTTTACCATCTCGTGTGTATAATCTAATCCAGTTACTAAATATTTTCATAATCGGATTAAGATGGACACGTCGACGTTAATCCACTTAAGTCCACGGGGCTCATATTTTGATTAGCTTTGTTTTAAAAAGAAATAATATTCGCCTTCCCATCAGCTGCAAGGTGGGGTATCACGTTTCTGTCTATGAGGAGTGTATGGTGAATGGTACGTCCGGTATTAATAATAACCTAGGCCCGTGGGGAATAGCTTAGACTGGTGCCGTTGTTTTTATTGATAGGGTTGCAGACTGGTTTAATGCGTGTAGGTTCTAGACTAGCAGGGACTATTGTGTCAATTTTTCACGGGAAGTTAGGTGGTCTTACGATGTCTGTCCACCATTGGTCATTGGCCGAAGATGAAGAAGTGGTTGAAGTGGTTGTAGATGTAATTATGCTGTCTGTCTAGCTGAATTATATCAGAAAATAATAGGCGGTTGTTTTATGCAATGCAAATAACTATTATAGGTAACGTGTTATGATATAAATTGTTTTATTTGAAGTAAATAATTTAATTAGGAGACTGAAATTTTACTTGGCTACATTTTGAGACGAGAACTATAAGTTACAAGACGATCCTGAGACGTGTAGACTTTAGAGGAACAGTGCTGCAAACGACTTGATTATCGACTAAAAATGCCTCGCTCATTTGTGCAATGTTAACTTCTTGCTCATTTTGTTGTCATTTGTTTAACTCGTTTGATTTAAATTGTTTGAATATTTTAACTTGCCTTCCAGTCAATCATGTTACGATGTGGCACGATTGCCTAGACATAAATGGTTCAAAGACTTGCTTACATGCAATTAGGACCAACACTTACCGAACCAAATTCATTTGTTCGAGACAGTCAAAAATCCCATTTGTATCTATTAATTAAAAGGTCTATATCAAAGGCCAATGATGCACTTTTTACATTACATTATTTGAGATTGAAATTGAGCTTGAAAAAGTAGCGTTTTTGTTTTGAATTAATATTTCAATCCGTTTTATTAGCTTGGTAACTTAACTTAATTCAATCTTTTGTTTTCCCTCCTTGATTTAAATTTCGAACAAATTAATTTCTTCCATTTCACCTAAAAAATACCGTCATTGCCGATAATATGAACAATCGTATTTGTTTTCCCTGTTTGAAACGATTTAATTTTAAAAACAAACCATCAAAAGTTTCAGCTTTATCATGGAAGTTATTTGTTCACACATGCTATGTACATTAATTGGACAAGTAGTTTCAGCCTTAAAATCATTTTTGTTTGTGAACAAAATAATAATATGAATGACATGTTCGGTAATGAAATAATAACACAACAACATAACATACTAATCAATTTCAAGTAAATAAAACCGCAAAAGCTTCACCCAAACATTTGGAAATTGACAAAACAACAGGGGTGTGTTAGATGAGTTTTATTATACACAAACTTAATACTCTGCACTTAAACCATCCAAACGTAGACTACAGATGAAAAACAAAAAAAGATCGACTACGAATGTGTTATTCCATAAACAAATATCAGTACAGAGTCTCGACTAGACAGAAATGCATTACGGTGCGAGAAGCGGACTTCTAGCGAGAGATGGTCGCATCTGCCGTAAGCCAGTGAGTAATTTGACAAGATAGCACTTGACATCCCCAGTATGCTCAGAGTCCCTAATTGCCCTGCGACTTACAAATTCGATCGCTCTCGCCCAGAGAATATCGAACTCGAAGAGGAGAAGGAAGGACAAAAAAGTATTATGGGTGGAAGTATTGTAATAATACTACAGAAAGAGGTAATCCTCGCCGGTTTGTGTGAATCACATGTAGACATTATTTGATAGGGCTCTTGTTGTTAGTGACAGAGACACCGGGTGCCGGGCGTCGCTGCACCCGACCACTGCGTCGGTGCAGGGCCGCATGGTCGTCCGCTTGAGTGTGGTCGCACCATCCCGCGGTTTATTTCCTCTTCTTCATATAATATTCACAAACAGCAGCCCCGGGGCAAAGAAGACGAGGAATAGAAATTGAATTGGGAGCAATCACAGTCAACAAAAACCGATTTCATTTTTCTCATTTGTAATGGAGAAAGGGAAAAGACGAAACTAATTCACTCAATGGGTTTGCAATCATGGACTAAGTATGTTAGCCAAATGGAGTTTCATCGGTTATATAATTATAACTGCATAAATTGTAAACAGTTAACACTTCGCCCGAACGAAAACATAGTAGGAGGCCCTACACATAAAAATATAAGTAACTTTAACGCGGCAGCTAGCCAGGTCTATCTTTTTGTAATACTCGGTCGAGGTAAACTAGGCCGACTAATTTTCTGTGTTATTCTTACGCTGTCTGTTCAAATAAATTTAAAGAGCTTGATGTATTTCACCCTTGGAGTGGCTCTGTTGTTAGCCAGTAAAATTGAGAAAATTGCGCATTGTCCCGACTCACAATTCACAATACAATCCTGTATTTAGGCTGTGCGGGAATATATCATGGTTGAAAAGGTCGGACGCTAGACCCGCGTTTTAATTATTTTGACACAAGATGGAATGGTTCACCCTCCCAGTCCATTTCTCGATTATTTATCTTGCTCAATGAACTTTTTCTACCTCTTTATTTGTGGATATGTTGTTGCCCCCCCCTTTCGCCTTGATTACAAGATGACCAGATTTGAACTTTAACGAGTGAGATAGAGCAGTTCAAGTTAACGCGTCATTGGAGTTGGAGAGACCAGACTAGGTCCATGAACGGGAGTGTACAGAGTTGAGAGTGTCTGAATTGGACTCGCTTTTAGAGGATTAACAAATATTGACATATCAATGGCTGATCTAGTTTTCTTGTGTAGCCGATTTCTGAAACGATATATTTGAGTGTATGGGAATGAGAGCAAAAACAAAATGTAGGTCACTGCTCGAGAGCCACACTGGAATTAATAGTAGTAATAGGAATTGGTCACATTCGTATGGTTGGAATTGATTTGTTTGATGTACAACCGAGGCAAGCATTTCATTAGTATGATGTGCAAACGAACATATCAGGCGATCTATATTTAATGTTGGCACGTGTAGATTAATTTTGAACACAGGTGTCATTCCATCTTACATACGGGAACGTTCTTAAAGTGACTATTGAATTCCCCATAGTGTAAACCTGTTTGTTTGTTTGTTTGTTTGTTTGTTTGTTTGTTTGTTTGTTTGTTTGTTTGTTTGTTTGTTTAGATGATCTCCCCGTCAAGGGAACTCAGCAAACTCCCACAAGGGGATATTAACACCAAGCTGGAAACAACAAATCTCTCACATCAAACATTGGTTTAACGTCTATAATTATGATTTTTTTTATGTATTCCTCTTAGTGTAAAACGTCTCTCTTTTAACTGAACATAAAAAAGGGTAACCCTATTATACAGTCATGTACAGTTATTCATGAAACGTGCCGTGTCTTTTCAGGACATGTGTTTTAGATACATGAAGGATTAGCATGACTAACAAAGAGTTCATGTTTTGTGAGATTTTTTTGAAAAATCAGTACAGTTTATAGTTCAATGTACGATGAGTTAGTTTAATGCCAGCCCATTGGATTGGTACATGACTCATTCTAATTTGCACCATTTTTGTAAACGTCCATCAATAACCCGTGATTTTTTTACTTGATTTACTTTTGTTTGATGTACTTTCTGCCCCCACAGTATTTTTTACAGCCGCTATATACCCAAGACAAAACAACAAAAAATACATAAATTCATATTTCCTTCCCAAAAGCGTTGCTAACAAACGCTGTTCGGGTTTTACGCACGCTCGATTTAGACCACTTCAATTGACTGAACGCTGCTTGGATAACAGTAATTGTCAAAAATTGCACTACTGTGAAATAAGCACATTGAAAAGCTGTGAATCCATCCGTGCAAATCTGGGTCTTAGTTTTTGTCCCAATATTGGAGCTTCCTATCAACTTTGATATAACGGGTTATTACACTTTTTCTGCTCAGTATTTGGGAGCACGAATTGTGGGGGTTGCACCATGGTTGCACCGAGTCTCAAACCTCCATGAAGAGGCGGACGACACTATACAGGAAGCGTGTATTATAGACCATTATTAGAATAATAATATCATGAGACCGATGAGAAAGTTTACAGAAAGGATTTTTTAATGAACCGTTTTGCTGTATTGAAAGGGGTCAGGATATGACAGTTGTTCATATTATACCAATGGAGGAGAAAGTGCAAGGGCGTGAACGGATTTTTTTATTTTATTTATTTGATAACGCGTGTATGAAGTAAAGCTTCGTTGATTGCTCGAACGTTTTCTATTGATAAGTCATCGTGTAGTTTCATATAAGACATATATATTTATTTATTATTGAATGAAAATATATGTTTTTATTTGAAGGTTTGGTTCAACCTTCATGACAAGACAACACATTCGTGTTACATCACCAAAGTATAGTTTATGACATTGGATCAGAGGAGTGAAACATTTTTAGCCAGGTTGGCTCAGTGGTTTCCTCCCTGTCTTTCACCTCAATGGACCCCGGTTCGATTCCTGGACTGGCACCAGCGTTGTGGATTGGGTTTTCAGTCCCTATACCTGACTGTGGGAATTTTCCCAAGAAGTCCCCCCCCCCACGTCTTAAACTGAAATGTCTTCATTGTCTTCTTGGCAATCTTTACTTTACGTAAGCATTTTATTTAGGTTATGATTTCAAACATAGTGAGCATTTTATACAATGTTAACTTTTGCTCATTATAAAATTATTTTCCAGATTCGGATTCATTGATCTTAAATCAATCACTGATTTGTATAGATTGCATAAAGTTATCGATTGTGAAAAGTGTACAGGGTGTGCTCGTCGTAGTTTGCAATTATTACTGGTCCATTAAGTCAAGTGCAATTTTGTTAAATGAAATTTTATGCACGAGTGCAAGAGCTCGCGACAGTTAACGTAATCAGTCCGTGGGACCGCTTTTCACGCGTACATCACTGTGCTGGGATAAAATGCATTTTGAAAATAAAACATGTAACTTTCACAAGGGATAAGATGATTGAAATAAACACAAAAAACCTCACATGTTTGACAAACCTATTTTTGTTTGACAAAAATGAAATGGAACGTACAGTCAAACAGTTTGGGCAACATAATAGAGACGCACGAACAAAGGGTAATCGGTACACAATCAAAGCTTGTTATTTTTGTGGAAATACACCAAAAACAGTGCCATGCAACTGTCATGACGGTGATAATGCAGACCGTGTTAGGTCAGTCAAAGCCGGCCGTGTTTAAACCGATCCTAACGGGTTACACTTTTCATCGTCTGGTGGTCCGTCTCGACACATAGTCCCACGATCGCTATGGAATTGCGACAAACGAAATTAGCCACAATCAACATAGCGATTGTAACATTGTAATTGAATTCACATCGCATGGGAATCAGAGTGTCCCTCGCCGTGGATGTAGTTTTCCTGATCCATCTCCAAATGTTTGTTTGACAAGTTGAAGAAATCCATGTTTGATAAGTTGACAGTGAGTATCTTGTAATTACACTCGGCAAAAAGCAGCATTAGCATGGACTCAATTACAACATCATTGTCCAGCCCAGATCAACCGCATAAAACCCATGCTTAAAATGTCTACAAACGTGTCTTTATTGGGACCACGTCCACACGGAGGACGTGTGTTGACACAAATTACAGGTAGGGGGATCATGATCACGACAGACAGACTATGAAATTAATGGCCGTCATGTGCGTGACTTCGCCCGGGCTCGACCACGCGACCCTGGTTTGTTTGCCGAAGAATAACGCGATGTTTTCCCGGGTGAAGCCGGCCGGCGATACACGGTCATTGTGTTGTCCCCGGTGAAGATCAGATCAAATTACCTATACCGTGTTTCAATAAAAGTCACGGCGGGTAAATCTCGTGTATTTGTTTAGTAAGATTATATTGTAATCGAAAGATACATCATCTGTGATCCTTGGAGGCGGTGAGGGTATGATATGGATAGGAGAACTATAGGCGACGGGTGACCATCTTGAGTTAGGAAACAAGTGTAATCCTACGCAATGTAAAAGCTAATTGATAAAATAAAATAAAACCCAAGACTGCAAACAAATTAAATTAAATAAATGATTAAAAAAATAATACGGGAACAAATAAGTAGTGTCATAGTCACTCACTCAATATTGGTCGCCCATAATCATACAAAAACTAAAACAAAACAATACTACCACAAACAACAAAAACGAAATACAAACAAACAAAAGGAAAACTTACAAACAAACACAAACAAACTAACAGGAAGCAATATGTAAACAAAATGAACATAGGGGCGGTATCCAAGTTCGGATCTCAATTGTAACCTCGCTCCAAATAAACGCTGACTTTTGAGATAAAAACACAAGATAAGAAAACAAAAAAGCTTCACTGTTATACTCACCACAATTAACAGTCTTTACAAACTGCGGGCGCGTCTTTATACATTTCCTCAAATCGATTTAATTCATTGTTTTATGGGCGATTATTCCAAATTTCGATAAACTAGAACAAGTGGCTCCGCTCACAGAGAAGACCTATCTCAAGATGTTTTATAAGAACGAAAAACTGGCGCCTTCAGTAACATCACACCCTTGTGGAATTATAACACTTCTCCATTTCAGACACACAGAGAGAGAAGTCAAGTTGGCAGCTCCCCACACTCAGCCCACAACAAAACCTTTCGTGGTGTACCGCGGCATTGTTCGCCAGCCCACCGACTCCTCTAAATATTTTCTTCTCTCCCGAAACTGGGAATGAAAGGGCCACAAGGCGAAAGCGGCTAGACCCATAAGTCACTGCCTCCTAGGCCTAGATGTGCTCTATTGAGCAAAGGCGTGCGCACATATTTGCGAGAGGTTCCTATTTATGTACAGAAAATTAAACAACTGAAGAAGGTCCTTGAAGCGGAAGTAATCGCTTTTCGGAGACTTTCGCAGAGGGCAAAGCCAAGTCACGGCGGCTCTTCAGAAGCTGCTGCGCGGGGGCCGCGGGGCCCAAGCCTCGCTCAGTCAAACCCCCCTCTATACCCGGGGTAAAGAATAAAGTGAGCAAATGACGAACTCGGCAACTCTCGACCGTCGGGGCTTTAACTTCATCACGGACTGGCTGCCTTCCCCCCCAGAAGAAATCCACTGATTTTGTTCCCAGGCCCCAACGTCCTGTTATTCGAAAAACAATCAACGTTCTGATGAAGGGGGAGTAATAATTGTTATTTTTCAAAATGAGCAGTGTGTGTTTGCTTACAGTGTGTTCGTTGGCTCTTGACTCAAGAGAGAGTGTGATGCGCTCGGATGCTTCTCGAGTTCGTTCTCCCGTCCCAAACTAGACTTGACCTATTTCTACACCAGTCTTCTGCTGTCTCATTCAGACCCTCCGGTGGTCATTTATGCCCAGATCGCTCCGGCATGAAAAGAAATTACTACGCTGGTAATCCTGACTATTAGTCGTTCTTTACTCCATGGCCAATCCACAATACATACTTGATTGATTTTTATGCCAAACAAGGTATATCTCACACACAACCTTAAACTTGCAGCGGAGCGCCCGGCTCATTGGGCCTATCGCACGCCTGCATGGCGCGGCCGGCACCCCTTTGAGTCCAAAACAGTAAAGCGGCCGTCGCGGCATAACTTCAAAACACTTCTCTGGGCCGGACTCAACCCACCGGTTTGTTCAATGCCGGGACCCCCTTTGAAAGTGATATATTATGAAGAAATCCGATTTTTATTGTCACCACCGGATTAGCTTGATTTGTTGTGTAGCCAGAAATTTTCATTTTGCTCGCGGACAAAAAGGGGGGAAAATGCGAATTGAGTTTTGAGCGCGTGGATTAAGGATTGGGCATTGAAAGAATAACCGCCGCCTTTCGTGCATAAAGCTTTGTCAAGTGTTGGGATAAATCGAGGGGAAAAAATAAAAATGGCCAATGCCGGGCTGCGATTGGTTTATGCAAATAAGTGAACTTTAAAGGTGTACTATCAGACCTGTTATCACCTGCTGGAAATGAGGGGAAAATTTAACTCTTAAAGGAGAATCAAAAATACCGAAACAAATAAATAAAACGCACAAGATACGGAGAGCAAAATAGAAGTCTCCAAAATATTCCATTTGGGTATATGGATAGTGGATTTCTGGCTACTTTTGTTTAACATTAATATAAATGTTGGAACAACAACAACAAAAACAACTTACAACAACAACAACAACAACAACAACAACAACAACTACAACAACAACAACAACTACAACAACAACAACTACAACAACAACAACGAATGAACGATCATTCAATGAAGTCACATAAAAATTACGTTCTTTTTCAGACTACGTTTTAAAAGATCATCCACTGAAAGAATTCACTTTGTGCTGTTCTTGCATTGTGCTTTCTACGGCTTTGTTTTTATTTGAACTAAAAAATCATGGCTCGGCAAATTTGCGACTCTGTACAGGCCTACTATGGGTGATTTTTTTCAGTGCTAGAAGGAGTTTTGTCACTTCAAGTATAGTCTTCTAGGCCTACCGTGGGTGATTTTTGTTTGTGCTAGCAGGAGTTTTGTCACTTCAAGTTTATTCTTCATCGCCCTCTGGTGTCGGGTCTCATCAAGTGAAAAGCAAGAAAGGGGCAAAAAACTTAAAATGGGGAAAACAAAAATTAGATGCTATACGGGTCGTGGTGTTTTATGGTGGGACGCTTAAGTTTCAGAGGCATAGCGCTAGATCCAAATCTGGAGATCCGAAGCGATTGGGACAAGGAAATTATGGAGGTATCACCAAGACCCATCTTTCTTCTTCACAACCGACGTGTTAAGAAATGTGCAACATAATTCAATCATTGGTGATGATTAATTTCATTATTTCCCTGACACAAACGATTCCGTGTCGACTCTTTATACATTGATGATCTAGATCTATCAGCAAAGCGAACAATCAGCGTGGTTTCAGGTTTTTTTTTTTTTTCCTCTTTTTTTTTTTGGTTCCCTGGTCGGAGCCGGCACTTCTGATATGAAAATTGGTAATCGCATGTAGTTTTGTCGTGCAGTGTTTTGCAGAGAGTGGGGACTGGCAGTCAACTATTAACACCACGCGAGGTAGCCGGTCGTGTTCTTGTTTCCATCTATTTATTAAAGACTAAGACTTGAACGAGAAGCGGCAACATCACACGGCCCGAAATTAAGGAAATGGCGCGCCGACCAAAGGGAAAAACGGCCAGGCCGAAAAAGAAAAACATATGAAGGCGCATCAGCCGTTTGTGCGGGGTTTGTAGCGGGGTGTGCGGCGAGGCTTAGCCCAGGGCTACTAACTCCTCACGCTGCTTTTGTCTCTGGGCTTATTATACCATTTAAAGCGAACTTTTATTAGAGGGGACCGACATATTAGGGAAGGACTTTGTGGCTGGACCTAAATGATTACCTAATTGAAGACTGGTTGACCCAACTGAACTATTATATTATTTTATTATTCACACTGTACCCCACCTGATATCTTTATATTTTCGGCTCGGGCCGAGAGAGAGATTGATGTTTTCTTGAGTGAAGAGGGGGAGAGAGTGAGGGGTGATTTATTGGATGACTTGTCTGGTGAAGCTTAAGATGACGGAGTAAGTCTTGTGTTTTTATAGCTGCTGTATTTGGCTTGTTGCTGATGACGGTGTTCTTGTTTTTCTGTTTTTATTAACTGACATTTTGTAATAATTGTTGGGATGGTGCTGCGGTTGCTGTTGTACGTGGCGTGCATTGTGGTGAGGTGTGTTGGTGGAAAACCTATGAATTGTGGTTGCCGCGACTTTGATACTGTTGTCACTTCGCTTATCGAATATTGCAATTTAGCAACAGCTTTGTTTTGTTTAGCCGGTTTTTTTCCCCGTGTTTTTAAGAAATAATTCTGATTATAAGGTTTTGTTTAATATCATTTTGTTCCTTTTTAGTATTTTCCATCGTCCCTTTTTTTCTTTGTTTGTTTTTAATTGTCATATCGAGGGCAGCATTCTAACGTACATCGGCCATCAATAAGTTAAAACAAAGATGGATTGATTGTCCCTTTAAGAACCCGAACCACCGTGTCTTATTTTGATCGCAGCGACCGTAATAACTACGTCTTAAAGCGTACAAAATGTAGGTAATAAACAATAACAGCTTGTAGTTGTTTTTTCTCTCTCAAATTTGACCACACAAATTAAAGGCTCTGGACACTATCAAAAAAATAGATTATATAAAAACATTGTGAGAAACGGCTCCCTCTATAATAAAGTTGTTTGTGAGAAAGAGGTAAGTTCTCACTCAAATATTAAAATACTTCAGGCCTGAAGTCTCTTTTCGGCATATGAAAGCACAAACATTATTGTGCAACAGTGGTGTTTTTTTTCTTTCAATATTTACAATATCAAATAGTTGCATATTAGATGATCAATTGAGTAAACTTTCCCCACAGATTTTTTATTTTATGCATATATGATTGTGATACATCAAGTGAGAAGACCGGTCTTTAACAATTACGTAAGGTGTCGACTCGGTGCCTTTATAAGCACCCGAACCACAGAGGCCTATTTTGTTTGCATCAATCTAAATAACTACGTATGAAAACGAACAAACAGTCCATTGGTGTTTTTCTCTCAAATTTGACCACCCAGTTCAATGACAATGTTCACTGCTAGGTTGTGTTTTTTTACTGGCAACTTAGGGATAATTATGATGAATGTGTATTGCAAGGCTTGGTAGAAACAACAGTTAGAGCGATATATACTTGGATTTAGGCAGAGGGAGTGAGGCGCCATAGAGTAACCAATCTTGGATTAGCCTTTGTTTTGTACTTGACATAATTATGAGTTGAATTTATAAAATAAGTGTCTGACTGATTTGTCCTATTTTATTTACAAAGAAGTACGGTTCTTCTTATCTGATACTGTGTGGGAGGTTATATTTTGCTGGTTGTTTTTATTTTCATATAATAAGCCACAGGGGAAACTGACTGGGTAAATTTGTACTAAATTTTGGGGTTTGAACAAAGAAAACTGACTGGAGCTGGATTTGAACCCACGACCGCCGGATTAACGTGCCGGTGATAATAATATACCAACTGAGCTAGGTCTATCTAGCTATCTGGTCCTTTCATTATCTTCAACTTGTTTGTCTTCTTCTTTTTGCTTTCTGACGTCCATCATATTTTTATTCTTTTTTTGTGGGGCTGCGTTTTTTTCCCAACATACTGTTGGTTAATGTTATTTTCTTTAGCGAGCTTGTTCTACTTGTTCGTCTTCTTCTGCTTCCTACTTTTGCATCTTTTTATTTCTCGTGGGGGGGGGGGGGGCTATGTTTTTGTCCAACCTACTGTTGGTTAATGTTATTTTCGTCAGCGAGCTTTCCACTAGAAGTCACGGGTATCATTACAATGTTCCTGAGGTGGCTAATTATTGTTGATGGCATAGCGGCGTGCTAATGAAAGCTACAAGACAGCGAAAGATCGAAATCGGTCAATGATTGATGGTGGCCGGGGCGGACATAGATGCAACCCCCCTCTCCAACACTCGTCGTCGCCTGGTCATGTACGAGGTACGGTGCCCGGGCGCGATCTCCCCATCACACACCGCGGTGAGCTTTCTCGCTGTTTGTCATGCAGCGTCACACCCCCGTGCATGCCCACTTTACACGCCCGGGCGTGCAAGAAAGAAGAGAGACAGCACACACAAAAATACTACGATATTGAGTGAGAAATAATAGCGAGCGCGACAGGGGGAAACATGACAAATTATTCCCTTGTGACTATCAAAGCTTCGATGCCTGAAATATTCTTCTATTTGGGCGTCTTTAGTCTCTCTCCCCCGTACCCCATGAGATTCAGGCTTCGTAGTCATGCTCCGGGTTTTTAGTTTAGATTCAGGCGCGGGGAGAAGCGTGAGGAGAAAAAAAACTATCCCGATGAGATCACGAACACGTACCGTAACAAGCGCGTGAAGCATTCTACTTCCACCGCCACTGTATCTAGCTATAGTGTTAATGATACCCCAAGCAAGGCAGACCAGAGAGAGAGTGAGATACATAATGACTCTGTTGCTTTATCGTCGCTGTCCATTAAAGCTTTCCCTATAGTCACTATCCCCTGAAGACCAGCCAGATTGACTCAAAATGACCAGTATACAAACACCATCCTCGCCTTTAATTTTTAACCATGCTCTACTGATAAATTAGCAGGTTTACAGGTTTTTGTTTTGTCGGAGGCCTTGAAATTGGGTTAAAAATCAGGGTAAATATTTGATGATTGGAGGAGATGCGGAAATGTAATATAGACCTATCACCGGTATAGAAGTATTGCTTGCTAATGTTGTTAGTACTCTACGGATCTACTGGAAAAGCAAACCGTCAATATTTGGTTTGTTTTATTCTGGGATGATTTTTTTTATCGACACATGCTTTGAGTTTATTTAGGAAATATATACTGTTTTGTTTGTACTGTATCTCATTAGCTTTGGGTTGCCCCTATTGCTTGTGGATTTGTTTTAATTTTAGACTATAGAGTTTGTTGTGCTTGTCACTTTCAAGTTTACTATTAATTAAAGTTTATTATTAGTATTCACACCATACAAAGCTTGTTAGGCCGTGTCCGAATTGGCGACTTTGGCTAGATCAGCGCGTCTGTCAGTGTTGAAGAATAGCAGACGCGCGCGCCCTAGCCGTAGCTGTAGCCGAAGTCGCCCATTCGGACAAATTCTCATTATATAGTTTCCAATTGCGAATACCGTACCCAAATTGAAATAGTATAGAATATGGGTATGCTTTTCAATTCTGAGTTTAAAATCAAACAATGATTGGGCGAGTGTCATTAACCGAATCACTAACATTTGCAAAAATTGTCCTCTAGTTTCCATCTGCGAATACCTAAATTGAAATAGTAAGAGATGACTACGCTCCTCAGTACTGAGTTTAAAATAAACAATGATTGGGCGAGTGTCATTAACCGAAATAAAACACAAAGATATCCAAATAATGATAAAGTATCTAAATTGTAGAGTATTTGCTAATGGATACGCGTGAAGGCGATGCCATAAAACACACAATCACCCATCGAGGTTTCTCGAAGGATGTGGCGCTCGACTCTCGACGATTATATATAGCTTGTCCAAACATCTCGGGGCTACAAGGCCCTGACGCTCGGCCCCGCAAACCGCTCCGTCCGTCGGGTCCAGGGAGGCCGTGAGCGACTCGGTCCGGGGCCGGGCCCCGGTGAATGTTGAGTGCATATTACGATGCACACTCGAGCTTCAAGTGTCGCCCTTGGCGGGTTTTTAAGCCATGCTCTAGCTTCTACTACCCCAGCCTGTCACAGCCTGTGTCGAAGAACATCATCTCCCCCTGGTCTTTCTTGCCCCAGGCACCCTTCAAACACTATAACGGCATCGCCATAAGTTTTCTCCTTAAGACAAAATTACTGATGTTTTTATTGGTATATTGAGTTGATATTTGAAGGATCAACGAACAATTTTCTTTTCTCATGTCTTTATTTCGGCCTCGACATGAGACCATGTGTTGCTCCCATCTCGCCATAAGTTTTCTCCTTAAATAAAAGCACTTAAATGTTTTTTATTGGTAGCCTATCTTGAGTTGATATTTGAAGAGTAACTGGTGAAAACATTCCCTTTCTCAGATGTCTTGTTTTTGCGCCACGTCATGGGCCATGGAAATTTACTGATGCTTGGATTGGTATCTTGAGTTTGATATTTGAAGAGTGGGGCCTACATGATAACCAACATTCTTTTTCTCAGATGTCTTGTTGCTTCCATCTCGCTTTAAGTTTTCTCCTTAAAAAGAATTACTGATGTTTTTGGATTGGTACCTTGAGTTTGATATTTGAAGAGTAGGGCCTACACGATAACCAACATTCTTTTTCTCAGAAGTCTTGTTGATTTACATAGGCCTTGATTGGCACAGGCCATGTGTTGCTTCCATGTCGCTATAAGTTGTCTCCTTTAGGAAAAATGACTGATGTTTTCGGATTGGTATTTTGAGCTTGATATTCTAAGAGTAAAATGAGCAACAAACATTCCTCCATGATGTCTTGTTTTCGGCCTCAACATTAGACCATGTTGCTCTCTCTGGATGTTTCTGATTGTCGAACTTTTCCGTAGCTAATTCAGTAACTTTGTCGAGAACAAGTTTCTTGCGATGCACACCCTTCCTCCTTTTACAATTCTATGTTCTTGTAAACTTTGTATACACTAGTGTACACAATCACTCTGAAAACGATGACTTTGTTTTGTAAGAAACAAGACGACCAGGGATCATGGATCGTCGGTTTCATCCACTAGCATTCATCCTCGTCCCCAAAGGCAACCCATCCTCTTCGCTCCCGTCTTTCCCGCATTGTCTTTCAATGTGTCATCAATCAACCTCCGGTTCTTTAGTTTCTAACCGGCATACCGGTAATTATTGAGTTGTCAGACTCGGGATAGCAGTTTGCTTAGGATGAGAGGTGCTGATTTCCCGACTCCATGCTGCGCATATTAGTTTCTCCAGCAATGTTTTTCCCTACCTTTTTTCCAGAAGTGTTGTTGCTTTCTTTGGTATAGATTTCCCCGTCAAGCCATTTTGATGATGGGTGAGTTGGAAAGACCGATCATTTTGGGTGAGCCTCGAGGCGGGTGGGCATAATCCCTTTGACGGTGAGGTACCGGGTAGTCCCTTGACTCACCCTCCCCTGTCAGTAGTACCCCTAGCCGAGTTGGGTTTTTTACTCTGACATCAACACATTGCAAACCTATATACCTGTATAAATGACACTTTGAAAGCAGTAACTATCGTGAGAGTACCTCTGAAACTCTACACCATTGAGTTCTGACAGGTGAAATCCAATCGTTGACAATTTTTACCAGAAAATGTGGAGAATTTCCAATCGGTTAATAGCTGACTATTATATATAGTTTGATGATTGTTTTACATAGTGCTGCGGTGGCACTTTTGATTATAAATTATGGCGTTCCATGCATGGGGAGTCATTATGTACTGTTTGTCTTAATCGCAAATAGGCTCCAAAAGTGAAGCTTACTTGGAATGCCTGTTGCTTTTTCCAAACAACTAAAACTACATGTAGTGTTACTTGCCGAGCAATCACGGTGTCATGCGAACTGGAGGGTGTTGAGCGCGTTGTTCACCACTGAATCTAAACGTTTATGTTTCTATTAATGTTAATGTTGTAGGATAGATGCATATCAATGATTGGAACCAGGTATAGAAAGTTATCACTGCGTTTAATCTACAGGTTGAATACAATACATTGGCCATAAAAGGAATTGTAGGCCTATATTATAGCCATTCTGTAAAGGTTATAACTTCTGAAGAGCAAGGTCGAGAGCGGGAATTTTAGACGTATTACGGCCTTTCGACAATCCTGACGACTTCTAAGCAACTCACTGAAACATTTCGTTTTTTGCTTGTAGTTTTGTTTTCAATTAACAATAATAGAGAGGATAACTCGAAAATCACTCCTGCAATCATGAGAATTTATTTGCTCTTAATCCTTTACACATGTACGGAGAATGGATCAACACCCCTCCCCTTCTCTCTCTGATGTCCCTCCCCCCCATCCCCCTGTCCCCCGTCCCCTCACCGTAGACCTTCCCGTTAAGGAGCCAATACACTGCCACAACGTTTCATTGAGTGCAATACAAAAGGCTATAATTGTATGAGTCCATTCTCCTTGAATCCAATGGTTATAGACCCACTTTAAAATTATTATTCCATTGTGTATCAGAGTGCGTTCGTCGCACTGCTCGTGCTGGATGGAAATTTAGCACAAACATTTTTCAAACATTTCCTGCTTTCGCTGATGCAAAAATCCCCACAACACAGTTTCTGATACGGCACACAAGATTTAAACGGCAGAGTGTTTAGGAAGAAACTCTAAATAAATAGTAAACTTGCGGGTACAACCATGTGTAAATCTCTTTTGTGGGAGTGAGGCTCTGAAAAGAGCCAGTGTGTTTGTTAGACTTTTGAAAAAAAAATCAGCCAATAGCCTGAAATACATAAATAATCAAACACAATAATAAAGAAATAATCGGGTAACAGATACTTGCCAAAAAAAAATTCTTTGGAATTTACATATAAAAGAAAGCTTAAGAAAATAACTACGACGTATCAAATTTGATTTGACCGACTATAAAGGTGTGAAGACATGCGGATATAATAACCGTTCATTAAAAGACCTTCAAAAAACGCGCCTGAGAATTGCGCTGTACCCACAAAACAATCTTTTATAAAAAAGTAAATTGGTTTACACGATAAATCCAGAGAGGTTATTCTTTCTAAGCCAAACCAAAGTCCCCGAAGGGGGTTACTTTGTATCAACTATACACATGTTGTTGTTTGAATAGCCTCATTTCAGAACAAGGCCAGTGTGTAGTGGTAACCCTATTTAAAAGTAGGGTCACATTCCAGGTCTAGTATTATTAAGACTCTCGGTGTCCAGAATCAACTTTCTCGCTCACTCTCTTTTTTTTTTTTTGTCTTCAAGTGAGCCGCAAATCGCTGCCGCGGGGGTCATTTCTTAATTATTTTAGCCGATTTGTGATATTGCCTTTGTGCATAAAATCATCATGTTCGGACGATGGGGGTGGTTTACCGGAGTCAAGGTCTCTCGGGGGGGCTGTAGCTGCCCGGGCTGCTGGACGGGTTGGACGGGTGACCAGGGAAGGAGAGGGCGACGCTGGGTGCGCCGTAAAATTACAGCGATTTTAGAGCACGGGCTAAGTCCGGGTGAAAAGTTAGGCACTGGACACCTTTGGTAATGGTCAAAGACCAGTATTCTCTCTCGGTGTATTCCAACATATGCATAAGATTACAAGTCTGTGAAAATTTGGACTCAAATGGTCATCGAAGTTGCAAGAGAATAATTAAAGAAAAACACCCTTGTTGCACAAATTTGTGTGTTTTCAGATGCCCAATAAAAGGCTTCAGGCAAAAAGCCTTTAACATTTCAGTGAGAAATTACTTCTTTCTCAAAAACTACCGTTACCTCAGAGGGAGCCATTTCTCACAATGTTTTTTTACAATCGACATTTCTGGAAAGCATGTTTAGGCTTATACCGCCCTCCCTCAATAACGGTTCCGATATTTGTATTTATAGTTTTTATAAAATAAAATAAAAACTCTTGATTGGAATAAATACTCTTCCAAACCAGTGGTTGTGCCGACCGAAGAGTTTGAACATGTTTCATGCCCTTAAGGGCTATAGATTGAATCAAACGTACATTTGTGTATACGCTATGCTTGCGGTTGTATGTCAACTCCGATTTAAAACAACTATCCATCTCCCCCGTTGAAAACACTTTCAACTTCATAGCAACAGAGATCTGGAAACAATTTTGAGGATCAACAACCACAGTCCAGCTGGCTTGAGTGGTTGTGACACGAGTTATGGATGAAGTGACACTGAAACAATTTGTATAATTTGAAAGATTTCCCTTGCTGGCTTAACGCATTGACCACTAAAAAAGATGCTCAAAACCGGATGCAATTTCACAATTTCCTTTATGGAATACCTTTATTGTATTACTAGATGAATTGTTTCAGGAAGAGCATTGGAAAGAGCACAATTAAAATGTGTTATTAAAACAATGCGGGGATTATTCTGGGACTGTTGGTTGATCTGACAAAATAGTCGCAGACAGTGTTCATGTTTGTGTTATCAACAATACATGAAATAACAATCATGGTGAAAATTTGGGTTAAAAGGCAGTGGACACTATTGGTAATTACTCAAAATAATTATCAGCATAAAACCTCACTTGGTAACAAACACCGGGGAGAGGTTGGTAGTGTGAAACATTGTGAGAAACAGCTCCCTCTGAAGTGACGTAGTTTTTGAGAAAGAAGTACTTTTCCACGAATTCGTGGAAAATAACTTCTTTCTTGACAACTCTTTCCCTTCAGAGGGAGCCGTTTCTCACAATTTTTTATACCGTCAACCTCTCCCCGATGTTTGTTACCAAGTGATGTTTTATGCTGATAATTATTTTGAGTATATTACCAATTGTGTCCACACCTCTAAGCCGTTGCGTGAGTCAGGAGAAAGAAGTGAAAATCATGCACAATGTTCAGCATGTTCGAACACGTTGTCCAGTCATGTTTGGCAACCGAAATCAGCTGTTTTGTGGTTTTTGTATACAGTTTTCTCGAATCTGACTTCAATTTAATGGGGGGAAATGTTCCTGTATGAATTCCATAATAAGTAACATTTCACTTTCAGACTAAAATTCAGCAATTATGTTTTATTATCGTGTGCACTTCGAGACTATTGCCACAAAGTAGTAAACAACCGAAATAAAGTATACACTTAAGAGAGAAATGGAAGTTTAAATAGCTGGCCATCCCTTCAGGGGAACTAGCGCCGTCCATCGGCTCAGGAACACGGTAGAGAAAGCAGAGCAAGTCGGGACCAGATGTGCTTGCTGGCTCTTTGCTGTCACCACACGGATTCGTATCGTAATGCAGCAGGGAAACACAGCTTGGCTCAAAACGCTGCATGCTGCGGTCAATAGCCAACGGGTAAAACGCTGCGCAACAGTGCACTTATAAGACAATTCAAAACAATGCCAAATTATTCATTTGTCACTCTATCATCATGAAAGGAGATAATTATAAAATGGTATACATTTTTTTATTTTCTTTAAGTAAATGCAAAAATAAATTGTTGTTTATGAGTGGGATTAAATAATCGACAAGTTTATTGTTATAAAGGAAAGTATTGTCATTTGTTTTCATATCGGTTTTTCATAAAGCTGTCATGGTCGTGAACGCTTGATGTATCCTCTTTTTAATGGTTTGGTTGCGCGAAAATTTGTTGACTTTTACATGATTTGACGTCCACCATGTTTGTTTAATCCTTGTTTCAGGACTACACGACACATTTCTACGTAAACAAAAGTACAGTTGGGCCCACATAGTTTGCTTTACTTTTAATTTGTGTTGCTTTGTTTTTTCTTTGTGCAAATTCTGATGACGTGTTCTCTCAGTGATTGCGGCAATCACTTGTAATATTTGTTAATTTAACTAATAACAATCAGTAAGCCACTCATCACACGCTGGTAATCGAGTTAATCCCTTCAGTCGATGAGGGTTAATTACCACACTGAGTTAAATCTCATGTTTATTGATAACAGCAGCACACACTCCGGAAACATTCAAGTGCTTTTAGTTTAAGCGTGCCGCAACAATACAACCCGGCCGTCCGTAGCGCCGTTATGGTACCCCTTGATCCGTCACTCCAAGCGGCGTTAGAGGTGACCGAACTACGTGTCGAGTTGAGAACACTTAAAGAAGCGGGATCATGGAGCATTTATTTCCCCGTTTTGACCTTCGGCTTTTGTTGTAGGGTCTTTAGGGTTTCCGTGTTGTACCATCTGTTGGTCGGCTGGCTGTCTATATAATGTATAGTTTATAGTACATGACTTGTGTACCTATGCGAACACTTAAAGACGCATATCAGATGGTCCATAATGACAGCATCCGTCTGATAGACTTACCATCCGCTTGACAGCATACTGAGCCATTTAGATTATAAAGATGCATTGAATAATTAAGATATTTATTTTATTTATTTATTTACTTTAATTCTTCGGACAAAACAATAAAACAAGCACAGGCCGTCCAGGGAAGGGGAAAACTTAAAAACAAAAACTGTCATCAAAAAAGATGTGCCCTCCCAGGCCTAGCTCGTAAGAAGGTTACATACTGTACATGACACACTCTAAAATTGCGGTAAAAATTTAAACAAAAGACGGCATTAAATCAATACACAAACACATTACACAAACGATATACATGAACCTAAGACCAAACTTAGGCCCTTAATTGTCAAGCAAAAAGCAGAACACCAAAACGAGATGAGATGGGGGGGGGGGTAGTAAAACAAAATGACCAATCTCGTTTTGTTCGTAAAGTTAAAAAAAAAATAAAAAAGGGGGGGAGCTTTCACTCTTTCATTCCATGCGTCTACAGTTTTATTCCTAACTTTCGCGCACACGGAACAGTTAATTCTTTAGATATTTTGATGTAAGCAAACAAGTTGACAAGTGACCACTTGGCCACAAAATTGCCGTTGATTTAATTACTTAGCAATCAATAAAACACAGGGGATGATATAATCACAACTTCGCACTATTTCTTCCTCCATGTCCACACACAACCAATCACTCCTTCAGTTTTCACGCAATTGGGGTTTCGCAAAGCATTGGATCAATTAGGACTTCCTGCGGCAATAACATTCTGCTTTAAGGCACTATACACCGTCGGTAATTGTAAAAGACCAGTCTTCTCACTTGGTGTCTCCCGACACATGCATAAAATAACAAACCTGTGATAATTTGAACTCAAATTAATTTGTCGTCGAAGTTGCGAGAGTGAGGAAAAAAAACACCCTTGTCGCAGAAGTTGTGTGCTTTCAGATGCAGAATTCGAGACCTCGGCTGAGGTCTTTTGTTAAATTCAAATATTTAAATGGGAAATTACTTCTTTCTCAAACCAAGTTACATCAGATGAAGCCGTTTCTCACAATGTTTTATACTATCAACAGCTCTCCATTGCTCTTTAAGTATGCCTTTTATGCTAACAATTATTTTGAGTAATTACCAAAAGTGTCCCAGTGCCTTTAATATGGAATCTGTAACACCTAACTCCCCAGTTAGCGCCCTTTGTCACTAGAATAAGTTTCACATTTTGATAGGAATAAACCAGGTGATTTGTTTGTGGTATAGCACCAGTGAAAGTCTCTATTGAATAGTTGTGGTATTGAGAAGATCCGGTGCACCGGTTCTTATTCGGCCCAACTCTTCGATCAGTACGCTCATAAACACCACATACTCCCACCATATTGCAAATTTTCAAAACATGAATAAAGACAAAGTTCTGTTTCACTTCATGTAAAACGAGGAGCTAAGATGTGGAGGGGGGGGGCGATGACTGACGGGAAATTGTATTTCAATAGAAGACAAATGACTTTTGTATATGATCTTTCAGAAGTATCCAGTATTACGAATGCTTCTCTTTGTATATAATGTAATGTCTTCAATCCATGGTTCAGCCACTCCTTTTATGTGTCATGATAGGTAGTGTTTATTTATCTGACCACCTTTTCCCTGAAGATCTTAGCCAGTAACATGACATTTTGGCAATGTTTGAGTCAACCTCGATACCAAGTCCCTTCGTCTTGACAACACTGAGTGTCAGAACAATCCATTATAAACCGTCTGCCAAGGCGCGCCAAGTCCATAAAGGCCAAGACAACCACAGGAGAGAGAAAGGTCTTTGCACTTATGAGTTTTTAACGCAAAATAAATACTAAGACCTGGATCTATAATTTGTTGATCAGTTACAATTAAGATAATATCGATTACCGCGATGGTAAGAATGTTTACTTTGGTTTGAATGGGAAGCATTTCAGACGTGCATGGGTCCAAGGACATCTCATATCATAAACATCTTCACACTTTCACTTTTTAAATTTGGAGGGAAATTAGTGATTAGGTATCGCGTTAACTTTCACACCGGGGCTTTAATGGTTAAAGACGTTCTGGAAATTCGTCTGTTAAAGGTTTGTATAAATTACCAGCATCAGCAGCAACAAGAAAACAACGACAGCAACAACAAAACCAACAACAACGAAGACAACAACAACAAAACAAACTAAAAAACAACAAAAGCCACTGCAGCCCAAAACAAACAGCAACAACAGCAACACCAACAGCATCAACAACAAAACCAACAACAACGACCAAGACAACAACATCAACAGCAACAACCACATCAGCAGCTGCAGCCCAAAACACAAACAACAACAACATAGCTACATCAACAGCAACAACAACAAAGTAACAGCATCAACAACAAAAACAAAACAACAACAACAACAACAACAGCAGCAACTGATGAATAAAAACATCACAACATAAACATGACACCAACATTTAATGTCAATTCTATAAGTGTCTTTCTCATTTGAACGTAAAATATCACAACTCATTTCCGTAGTCACTATACATTTCAATTATTATTTATTCAAACTTTCGTTGATATGTCAGGGTACACGTATTAGTATTGTCAACCGATGAGTAAAGTTCAAAATAGAAACTGCGACCATCATTTGCAATACTGAAGTAAAAATTCAAAATCATTAACATTCCTTGTTTTCTTCTATACCAAAATCCTTAAAGGCAATAATGTTATGCATGCTTTTCGAAAACACATTGTTTTAACCTTCCATTGTACCAACATCATATTTGTGCCATATTTATTCAAAACATGACTCATGTCACAAGTAAATATTCTAACCAATATGTATATTTCCTTCTTGTAAGACGCTTCACAAGATCACTCAGAAGATTCAGACAAACTGACAAGTATAGCTTTGCTAGACTCTGATTATGTTACCATTATCCTTTATGCTGTAAACCCCAAGCACTTGAAGCGTGGTCTGACCAATTCATTTAGACTGTTCATTCATAAATTTGACCGAAACCTGCCAGATTCGTGTAAGGAGTTATATGCATTTAATGAGAATGATAGTGAATTTGTGACAGATTAAATATTATTTTGTTAGAATTGTTTGATTTGACATTACGAAATGAATGTTTTAAGGAGCATCAAACTTAATTCGGAACTCCAAACGAATTCTTTTTATCTTGAGAAATAGAATAGGCGGGTCATTTTAGTTTGCAACAACCTTCATAAATTAATATCATTTATGATTTACGGCATACAAACATTTTCCGTAAATTGACGATTGTTTCATATTCACTGTCCTGTATAGTGAATACAGTAATTAATTAGCACCCATATCGCCATGTAAACCATGTCTTTATAAAACTTTGTAAAAACTGTTAACTGATTTTTTTTTTTTAAATGGCCTGACGTTGATTCAAATTAAAGTACATTAGTGATAAGTATTATACAAACATCTGAGGAACATTACAAAGTCACTTCCGCTGTGTTTACAAAAGTTTCACAAAGTGAAATATTGTCAAAGCGAAACAAATAATGTCCTATCACAAATACATGAGAAACTAGCAATTAGATTTTGAATGGGAAAGAACAAATAAGTTGGAAACGTGCGTTAAAAAATATAAGAAGAATTAATAATTAAAAACATGTTTGTATAGTAAAGGTAAAAATTGTTTTTCACTCGGTCACCAGAGTAACATAAACTGAATTCTTAATACCTGTTTTTCCATTCAAGTATTAAGTTCAAAGTGGAAAATAAAAGACGTCCCTCAAACACATTTCCCAACTAATCTGTAACAAATCGAGATTTTAGTCTAAAGTTTGACAAATCGACTCAACAACCGAAACAAAAAAGAAGGGGGAAAAAGGTAAGTTATGCAAAAATCCATAGCCAAAAAATGCAAGAGATAACGGGGCGCCGTGAACATCTTGATCGAAACAATCAGATATAAGATGCACTCCGTGTAGACTTACCTGAGCTGATGATGAAACCAAGAGACAAGACGCTCTGTCCAAGGAGGATGGATGCTCACTGATTGCAAGGAGAAATGACACTGGATGAGAGTCTTGTACACGAGACTACACCTCCTCAAGATGCTAGCTTTATGGTAGCTGAGGCTCTCGTCTCTTGACGTTGATAGCAACGCAACGTGTTCTCTTTAACCTGGAGTTGGGATGTAGTGGTGCAGTGCAGCAACACCTGAACTAGGAGAGCAGTCACTGGACAACAACACAAAACAAAAACTATACTTGGTTGCTATTTTCTATATAGCTGTGATGACAGCGTCTTGAGTCTGTATAGTGCACGGGCTATAGGCGTCTTTCCTCACCGCTTTTCCATTAAGGAGTGTGGGCAACTTCATTAAAAATCCATCTACGATACTTTGGACCAGCCAGCCGTGGAATATGAATTCGAGATTACGGGCGGGCTTCTCTCTGGGGACACGGTGGGGACATGATCGTGCAAACAAGCCGTGGTGATAGGGTACTGTGTGGTTTGCTGTATATTGGGAGCGGAATTCTACGCGTTGTACCACACATCAGCCGATGACTCTAGCACCCAAATTAAGAAGTCCATCTGGTTGCAAGTCGCCCGGTGGTTGGGGTCCGAGGGGAGATGAGGCTTCTCGTGATAGGAGCCGCCGGTGGTTGTGTGTGTGTGCCACTCGATCGCCCCCAGGCCACAGCTTAGATGCAACTGTAAAAACGTGTGAAATATGACAGCGGAAAAGTTGGTGGGTCCTGACCCGCTATTCTTGAACATCAATCAAGCGAATCGGTTTTGTAGTGATCACCAGCCATGTGGATAACAAGGGGGTAGGGTGGTGTAGGAAATAGCTCTGGAAGTGGCATACTGTGGCGTTTTGTTTCGGGGGAGCAAGCATCAAGTCGTTGGAGACTTGAGTCCATAAAACACTAAGTCAAAATTGATTCCTTATATAGGGCGTGGTCTACACCCCTAATGTGAAATCAGTTTTATGCAGCACCCGTTTCCAAAAGTAAAAAGTACTATCTACGAGGCCGGCTGGCATGGATGCAATCAAGTCTGTTTGTCTTTTTCCCCCCTTCTTTTCTAAATACAAGTTTGGAAAGGGGTTTCGTGTTTGAGGGGGATCGTCCATCACAATTATGCTCCACATCCTGACGTGGCGTGATTGATATACCCAACTACCATCGGCGTCTTCTGGTAACGCCAGAGAAAACGTAACCATGGATACCATCACACCCGGCCAAAATAGTTTTTTTTTCTTTTTCTTTTTATCAGAACACAAAGTCAAAAAACATGTAACTTTAAAAAAATTAATGTTTAGGTTGGAGGAGGGGCGAGGTTGGGTTGGACTGATATGATTGGCTTAACAGATAGATCAACTAGCATCGAATTAGACAATCTCACATTGACGGCAGAAATAGAAGCAGATGGAATGTGGCCGCTGATTCCTTCTTGGTGGCCGATTTTTGGAGGCCTAGTCCTTCGTCATTAAGTCCTGGATCGGCCGTTGATCGTAGAATCAACACTGGAGGTTATGCTAACCAGGATGTATTTATTCAAGTACAAACGATAGTTGGTCATATCGCCCTATAATTCGTACAGCTTTCAAACAAGAACTAAATGACCTATAGGAGAGAAGAAAAACAACTTTACAAAAGGGGGATAGGACTCGCATACCTTGCATGTCTTTTGAAAGCTTACAAAAAAAAAGAAAAAAGAAAAGAAAAGTAAAATCGATATTGTTTTAAGAAGTGAGAAACTATAGTCGTGCAAAACTATAGCAAGTTCAAGAGACTTGACTTGCAAATAAAAGTGATTATCCAGTGATAATGGCTTGATTTTCCAATGGAAGGTTTCATTTTAGTATTCAAGCTTAAGGGCACAGGACCCGCTTGAGATGTATTGAGGAGAAGCGGGGCTTAAGGGCTTTCGGACGGGGAGGTGGACCGTAAGATGGTGCAATGGTGGAGAAAGGGGTCACATGACCTATCTCACGTGATTGCGAGAAGATTTGGATAAAACTGAGCTGAGGTGGTTGGCGAAGTGCCAACAAAACACTTCTGCAAAAAAAACATATTGTATTATACATATTGATTTAAGATTGTCATTTAAAGAATACAGTAACATGAAATTGTCGAAAAATACACATAAAATTATGGTATTAAGATTGTTATACTCTGCAAACACTTGAACCAACTCCAATGAACTGAATTGAAACCAACAACACTAACGAGAATAATTCAGTATAGTGGTGCCCCAGTGGGCAATGGGTTGCTGCTTTAAGTTGCGCTTACTCACAAATCTGATGTCCTGCTATTGATTAAACATTGCCTTTAAGTTACTCTGTTTACCCGTCATACTTTGTAGTGTAAGTTAGCATTCAGGGCTACTGGCAGGAGAAACTGAAATTATTTTAATTCCATTGTCTTAACCGCATCGTACACACTGGTCAGGTCATATGTCATGATATCCTAAGCTGGAATGTGCCACACTCATCCTAGAGGGATGTCAAACAACAAGGATCAGTGATGAGGGGCATGACAAAACTCTACCTGCATCCTTTGTGTACCAAATCGGTATGTCAGTTGTCAATGGTATGATGAAATCATTATCAAGTAAACAAACAAGCTAAAAATACCACAGGGGTGTTGCTGGTGACCTTTTATGTTAAGCAAGATTTACCTGTGCTAAGCAAATGAATGCCTAAAGGCTTTATGAAATTGGGCCAAGGTCCCCCGCTGGTTCTGGATGGTTTGAAACAGTTGATTTAATTTTACCTGAATTATTGAAATCGAAATACCTGTACTCTTTAACTCCTTCCTTTCTACACGCTGAAAATCCACCCCACCCGTCTTAATAAAAAAAACCACCAAGGACAAAGCTTAACAAAGCACTAAGAGCTTCTTAATATCGTCACATCGAATGTATCATTCGAGAGAAAACAAATGCGGAGAAAAAAAAAAATTCCTAAATTGACTTTGCAACGATAACACCTCTAACTGGCGTCTGCAATAGATACCAATTCTTCACTGAATGTGAGCAAAGTACATTGACTCTTGGCTATTCCCACCACCTTTTCCCCCTTAACTTTGTTAAATCCTTAGTGGATTTGTTTCTTCTTCACAATTTATTATAATGCATTCAGGAAGGCAGGGGTATTTTGTGGGGGTTTGTACGCATTTCCCGTTCCTAGTGTTAGTGATTAAACGTATTTAATTATGATTGAACCGCTAATTATACATACAGGAAAAATACGAGTTGGACTCATTAGGTTTCTGAGACAGAGAGCTGAAAAATTTGAAGGAGCTAATTCGGAAACTGGTGGTGTGTTTCGCAGGGAGGGGGTTGGGCGGGGAGTGAGGAGGGAGGTGGATAAGATGCTGGGGTCATGCAGAGTACATTTTTATGTACATGGAAGGGGAATGCTTGTAGACGAAACAACAACATGACATGATTTCATAGGAATGTGTGGTGTTAAGAGCTTAGAGGATACTTGTTCCTCAACCATTTCAGTTTTGTTCATTGAATTAACCAAAAACGCCTGTTGTGTCTACTGAAACTTTAAGTCGTCTTATTAAAACTTTTTCGAAAGTTAGTGAAGGTCCTTAAAGGCAGTGGACACTATTGGTAATTACTCAAAATAATTATTAGCATAAAACCATTCTTGGTGACGAGTAATGGGGAGAGGTTGATGGTATAAAAAATTGTGAGAAACGGCTCCCTCTGAAGTGCCATAGTTTTCGAGAAAGAAGTAATTTTTCACGAATTTGATTTCGAGACCTCAGATTTAGAACTTGAGGTCTCGAAATCAACCATCTAAACGCACACAACTTCGTGTGACAAGGGTGTTTTTTTCTTTCATTATTATCTCGCAAGTTCGATGACCGATTGAGCTCAACTTTTCACAGGTTTGTTATTTTATGCATATGTTGAGATACACCAACTGTGAAGGCTAGTCTTTGACAATTACCAATAGTGTCCACTGCCTTTAAAGGAACTCTGGACACTATTGGTAAATACTCAAATAAATTGTTAGCATAAAAAATAAAAATGTACCGTGGTAACGAGCATAAAAATGTACCGTGGTAACGAGCAACAGAGAGCTGATAGTTTAAAAATATTGTGCGAAACGGGTCCCTCTGAACTGACGTAGTTTGTGAGAAAGAGTTATCTTCTCCCTGAAAAATGTGAACAACTTGACTTCAGGCCTGAAGCCTTTTTAGGCATCTAAGTGCACACATGTTGTGGAACACGTTTTTTTCCCATCCATTATTCTCTTGCAACTTCGATGACTAATTGAGTCCAAACTTTCACATGTTCGTATTTTATGTATGATGTTGGGATACACCAAGTATACTGCTGGTCTTTGATCGACAATGGGTGACCAGTGCCTTTAAAGCGCAGGATTACTTTTTTTTGTGACTTGTCAAAAGATTTTGAAACGTGGTTATTCTCTGTTATTGATTCACTGGTGGCCGTGATTATATGCGGTGTATCCGTGTTGTCGTTGCATGCACCTTCTGTCAATAGCTGCCGTTGATCGAGCCGAGCATACGGTGCACGGAGCCGGTCGCGGCTCGCCCGTAAGACAGTCATCCTATGTATTTCATTTCTGAATCGGAGCTTATTTCATGTTGACTCGCGCACAGACCTAAAATGGACTTTGAATGAATGTATCCGTAGACATATACATAGGCTGGTCGGATTAAGGAAAACTGCACCATGGTCAGAATTAATTTGGATCAGGGCCCCGTGGGCCTGACCCTGAATGGGTCAGTATAACCCGGAATATGTGTCAAAATGACCCAAACATCTTCAAAATAACACAAAATGCCTTTAAGATCCCACTTTTAAACCAGTTTCTGTGTCAGCCTGACACGGAAGTAGGTCAGCCCAGGAGCCTGATCCATTTCTGTATGTGATCCGGAATCGGTGTCAAACGATCAAGAAATGGGTCAAACTGACACACAATTCCGGCTGAAATCAATACCAGTTTTGGGTCAGCCTGACCCAAAAATGGGTCAGGCCTCTTGAGAACCGGAATCCGGGTCAACTCTGCCCCAGTTAGTTTTTAGAGTGATTACTCCAACAGTAGTGTAATCTCAAAGACAAAATTTGTACTGAATAAAACGTCGCCAACATGTTTTGTTCACATTCAGGCTATCTGATGTGTAAACGACCTGCACTCCAAATTAGTTTGACTCTCTTCAAGAAACGAAGAAACACTCTCTGTCTCTTGTTTGTGTAATTCTCCCTCTTCCAGACCTTCAAGGGTTGCCCCTATTTTAAGTGTGTTATGCTTAGATTGTCATCTCCCACAAACTGATCATCTTCTTAAACCCTCAATCTTTCCCATCTATACCTATACAGGTTCTTCAGACAAGAAAATAGAAGGGAAAAAGAGAGAGAAACTGTTTCACCGGATATTTAAATCCGTCCATGGCTTAGATTTAATAGTCGATTATTGTCCGCGCTGTCCCCGTTCATTTTGGTGGAAAAGAAAACTTGAGTTTCTGTTGGCACTGAATGGAAACTTATCTTGGTGTCTTTGGTTTGCCCTTAAGGGTAGGGTACATAAGACATGTGAAGAAACCCAAGAAACTCTGCCATTCCATCTAGGTTGTTTCTTCAAAATACCGCCTCACGGATCTGCATCTCTCTCTAGTAAATACCCCCTTCGAGAATTATAAACACCCCCTTCCCTCTCTTCTTCTTCTTCTTCTTCTTCTTCTTCTCCTCTCGCCCTTTTGAAATCTTGAGGACCCAGAGGCCAAGAACAGGATTAGTGTATCTTCTTAAAACTCGATGTTTATCTCACCTTTTTTCTCGTATTTTGCCACAGACTTTAGTTGTGGAGTGTTATAAATAAAGGGAAATTACATGGCGAATACCTAGGATTCGAGGTTTTTCGTTTTGTGAAAAGACCTATACACCCACATCTGTAGTAAATATTGACCCATCTCCCCTGTCAGTAAACTGCAATAAAAGGACATGAAGATGCAATACAAGGACATGAAGATGTGTTAATAATAAGTTCAATCTGTATTTTTATAAGTTTTTCTGTATTTTTATAAACATGTATGTTTTTTGTTTGAGGGGTCTGGGAGGGCACATCGCTTTGATGACAGTTTTTAAAACTTTTGTTTTACCCTGGACGGCCCCTGCCAACAAAGAATTATGTCCGAAGATTAAAAAAATAGAAAAAAAAATAAAAAACAATAAAAACAACAAGAACTTTATATTTTCTTCAAAAACCCTTCGAAGAACAGACACAATGTCAGTAAGATTCCCAAATCTCATATCTCGCTCATATGTTAATCTTCCAGACAGATTTCTCTGTAGAAAATATTGTCCCATATGTCTTGTCAGTAACCTGCAACAAACCATTGACAATGAAGATGTGTAACAAGTTCAATCAAAACAACAAGAGCTTGATAGTTTCCATAAAAATCCCTCGAATCAGAGACACCATAATATCAGTAAGACTCCCAAATATCATAACTCGCTCATATTAATTGATCTTCAAGTCAGATTTCTCTGTTGGAATAAGGTCCCCGTATTCCCCGTATTAGCTGCATTATTCATCAGCAACCTTCATATCGGCTCTATATGCTGTAAACCCATACAATCGGATGAGTCAAGTTCTTATATCAAAACCCTGAATAATATATGTATAAATCCACCACAGTTCACGATATCAAATGCTGATATTAAATTATGATGGACAATGTTTGTGTTTGGTTATTATTTATTTTTCATGGGCATGTAATGCTTTTTATTCATAAGGGTGTGTCCTGTACATTTACACGGACCACATTAACTTCCCCTTGTTTTCTGGGGACCATCATTTTGTTGGCGACGCTCAGACTGTGGAAGTATATATTCACTGAGTATAACTATTGTGTATCTTATGAAGAAAACAATAAAATACTGACAATGAAGTTGTGTACTAATAATAAGTTAAAGTGGCATCTATGAATCTATGAATTATAAATTTTATTCATAATCTTGTTTTCTAAGGAGGGGGCAATAATACGCTGGATAATGTGCGGTAAAGATGGATGTTGTTGCAATAACATATCTCTTAACAAATATTTTAGTAACATTTTTCCCTCTAAAAGTTAAGGTAAAATGCACCATTAGAGGTTTGTCCATAAACAGTCGGTCAAAGGTGTTACTAATTTCCTTTTGAACTCCGAAGAATGAAAACTCCAGACCGACAACGGCGGGGGAAGAAGATGAAGCAAACATCTCTCTTTCTCCAGAAGTTTTTTGCTCCAAGTCCACGTGCATTAAGTTTTCTTAAGGACTGGATTGGAAGGCCCCCCCTAGGGGGTATCTAAGAAGCCTGAGATTGTCTTGTCTGACTCCCTATCTCCTGATCCCATCAGATCTTAGCTGGCCGGACTAATGCATTCTAGCTTGTAGAGCAGGTGCTGAAAGTATAGAAGATGAGGGGGGGGGGATGGACAGAGCGAGCAAGGAGAAGCACCGAACCCAAGCTCAAGATGGGACTGGAGATACCGGGGCATGAGTGGGTTCTGCGTTCGGTACGGGAGAGAGATGGAGAATGGGAGAAAGTCAGATGGCTTTGCTTGTGATGCTGTTGTAGTTGTTTAAGAAATGTTTTAGTTTAGGTTACTCATGCAGTTGGCCTGTATGATTGAACCCTTCGCATTGATTGATTCTTTATTTTAAAAAAAATATATAACAAAAATGAAGTAAATGTTTATTAGAAAGAAAGAGAGAGACTCTGCTAGGGTATGTCTTGTATTGTTTTTTTCCTTGGGGGTGGATATGTCACATTTTAGGTATAGGTCTGTATATTATGTTTGTTTCATTTTTGTAGGCAGTGCGCTTGTACTGAACTAATACAAAGTCAAAACTTTTAACATCCCATCAGCTATAGGAACTGAAACGTACTGTGATGCCAGTGGTTTCCTGCAAACTCGGAACAAAATCTGCAGACACTTCGGGCGGGATTCGAAGCCACAATCTTCCATACTATAATTGATAACGTATAGCCACAGGACACAGAGCATAATGTAGAAGCCCTAGTAGGAGTCCCAAAACAGCAGGTACCAGCGCTTATTCTATAGCTTAGAGAGGCAGTAATATTGCACTGTGCTGGACGCGAAATTCGCTGACGGCACATAGAATATAAACGCGTTTTACATTGTGCAGTTCCATGATATACGGGACTTGGTCTAAGTTGCGAGAGGTCGTTGGTTCGAACCCGGCCTGCCCCGGCGATTGTGGTGACCCCCCCCCCCCCCCCCCCCGTTTAATAATCGGTAATTATGCCCCTTTTACCTTTCTCTTTTTTTTAAGGTTAAAACAAAATTGAATTAGGGGACTATAGTAGTTGTTTAGTGTTTGTTATCTGTCTTGGATGAAAGAGCAAAGTACAACATAGTTGAGTTTCTTTGTTTAGTGTAGCCTTACTGTAACAAGAAAACAATGGTGAAATACCTCTCAATTCGATCCCAGCACAATCATGAAACATACACTGCAAAACTGGGGTGTTAAAATTGAATCCATGGGTGTTGTCACAAACAGAGATTCAAAATAAATCGTGGATATTTGTAAGAGTCTTTTTTTTTAAATCTTATTTTGAATCTTCAAAAGGAAATAGTCAGTTCATAATATGGTGAGGAACACTCCACTTCTGTGCCTAATGATTCATAACTATTGTATGATATTCTTGAAAAGTTTTCTTTGTTTTCGTATATCCAAAGATACATGAGTCATGGACTCAAGTGTTCATCGAAGTTGCAAGAGAATAAAACACCCTTGTTGCACAATTTGTGTGCTTTCAGGTGCATAGTAAAAGGCTTCAGGCCTGAAATATTTATTTTGACAATTACCAATAGTGTCCAGTGCCTTTAAATGTCAAGAATGACTGAAGTACATATGGACACTGGACGGGTTTGTCTGTCACAAAACACACACATACTGTTACTTTCCCCATCGTGTGGTAATAATATACGATTGTAGACACTGTTTAATTCACATGGAGTCATTGCCTGCCTTATCAATCTGAATATCAAATGAACATTGCTTTCTGTAAGAAACCATCGGAAACAACATCAATTCTCCCGGGTTTTAAGGAACAGCAAAAATGAAGAGAGGGAAAAAACTTCCCCATCCAGCCGTTAGTACTTGTAGCCAAAATACAGAGAGGATCCCAACGAATTCGTTTTTGCGCGAAATGTGGGAGGAATTATCGAGATCCCAATCCGATTAAAATTTAAGTCTTTGCGTTGCAACGAAAGGTTCAGTATGTGTGTGAGGGAGGGAGACAGTAAAGAAAGGAAAAGCTACGGGAGAAAAAGTGAAAGGAGTGAGAGTACGAGGGTTGGAATACAAACTGCGGGTGGCTGGGGGTAAGTCAAGCGGAATATTATAGCATTCCGCCCGGCCGAGCGGCCGCGAAGTGTCGACTCGCACGCCTCATCTTCCGGAGAGGAAATCGACTGCGGATGTCCCAAAACAGAGTGGTGCTCAAAAAGCGTTCAAATCGATCACGGTGGATTTGTTGGAGCTTATACGTTTTTTTTTTTTCTGTGATGGGTCGAGGGATTGAGTGACTTTTGGAGGTTAGCTTAAAAATTGCGGAAGACGCATGTTTTAAGTGCTCTATATTTCGGCAATTGGATGATTGTGTGTCAATTCCGTTAACTTATTTGTCATTTCCGTTGTGGCTATATCTTGTTATTCCTGTGTTATATAGTGGTTTCCATTGCTCACACAAGCTTAATTTGAATGAAGCTTGATTATGAACTATTTTGTTACCATAGAATTTTCAACTATTAAAAGAAAATGAAATTACAACCATCAAGCATTTAAATTTATACATCAAGTTTTACCGTTGTGATATTGACAAATAAAGCAAAGTGACAGCTTTAGTGACACGTGGAATTTGTCACGTGAAATTTGTACTTGATCAGCAGAGTCATGGGTTCGAATCCCCAGCCATGACACTTGAGCAAGATACTTAACCATTGCTTCGTCCTTCGGATGGGACGTAAAGCCGTTGGTCCAATGTGTTGTGTAAACGCATCTAAAAGGACCCAGTGCACTTATCGTATAAAGAGAAGGGGTTCGTCCCGGTGTTCCTGGCTGGATTGGCAGCATTTTGCGCCACAGCACCTTGTAAATCATTACATGGTGCTAAGGATTAGGTCTTATGTCGTAAACTTCGTCCCACTCCTTGCAGTAATAATATCTGGCGCTTTGTATCCTTTGACAAAAATACGGTTATTATTATTAATATTATTACTTCATCAACACTCCTCAAGAAAACATCTTTTTTTTCTTCAGCTCAATTCATTATAGTGAATGTGCGAGCTTTAAAGGCACTGGACACTATTGGTAATTACTTATATGTGCATACAAACTTACTCGGTAACGAGCAATGGATAGCTGCTGTTGATGGTAAAACCTTTAAGACAAACAATAGACATTTATTCTGATGTTAAAGTGGCCTATAAGCTTTGGTGTTGAATTTATCTTATGAAAACAAACAGATAATGATGTGCAATTAGATAATGTTTTCTCGAGCTAGCTGCACGGCACTTGTATTGAAAATAAGAGAAGACATTAGGCCTAAAAACTGTCCTAAAAAATTCCGGCTGATATGCTGTCGCATTATTAAAAACAAATAAATTGCATAACAGCCTTCAACATTGACCCCTTTTCTCTTCACGTTATAGCTCAACTTGTACATTATAAATTTTTAAAACTAATTCGTGTCCCTCTGAAAAACAGCTTTGCTGTATAAATATTTTGACTTGTGCTTTCTTCTGTACAGCGGTTCCAAAAGCAACCGACGTCTTCCTCCGGGGCACAACCGGATGTCATCAACAAGGGGAAACATCATGAGGGGGAAAAAAAGATGAACAGAAAAAAATTAAGTCAACTTTAACAGCATCTGTCAGTAAATCTCCTGGTTATACGGCCACTCAGTGTCCATGCATAATACATATTGGCATTTATATTTCAACCAGGGTTTCCCCTCACGCTAGGCCCCGGGCCATTACCAGATAACGACCATTGAAATACAAAAAAATATGGAGGAAAAAATAAAACACACGACGCACGGAGTACACATTGAGTACAGATTCTTCCCTTGTTTTAAAGTCTTCCTGTTTCTTTTGTTTTCCCTCCCGCCAAAAAAAAAAAAACTGCTGTGGTGGTGTTTTCCAAGCTCTGATCTGCGTATATACTGGGGGTTCCTGAGGGACGTGCGGTAAGTGTCATTATGTACTCATCTAGTGCAGTGTGTGTCTGTGCGTGATCCATCATTCCCGGAGATGGACTCCTGACGGCACGCCGGCTCCTTCTGACTAGTACCGACCGATCCGTCACGTACACGGCAGCTTCTTCGACAACGCTGGCCCGCACTCCTCGCATAATATGGTTTTCCCTGTGACACTTTATTAAACAGCAGTCCTAGCGGCATGCTTGGCTCGACTCCTCTTGCTTCTGATGATCGTAAAGGTGGCGTTTTTTTTCTTCTCGGAGATGTAGATTTTAGAGCATTGATAGTCCCACAGGGCGGGGTTCATTCTTCCCTTTGTGAATTCCAACTTCCATCCTCACTTAAAGCCATATACCCTACCCACTTACCATTTCCCCACACTTTTAATCATTATGAACACAATGTAACCATATTATTTTGGTTTTTACCCATACATCGATGTGTGTTAAAGCACTGTATAACTCAGTACTTTCCCGAGTCCTGTGAACAAAATCACAGGCATGTTGATCGGGTGGGATTCGAACTCACGACCCTTGCAGTTATAGAGCATCGCTTACCAACTACCGAGGTTACCCGGTAGCTATAGAAGCAGTACGAATCCTGTGGGTATCGCAAACGATATATATAGATGTTTTCTTTTTAACCGTGTTCATAACAGAATTTTCCCAAATACCTGTACCGAGAAACACAAGGTAAACACTGCCTGTTTCGACTGTCACCAGACAATAGCAGAAGGCGAGACAGCATTGGGGTGGACCCAGGGGGTGGTGGTCAAAACAGGTTTAGAGTTGAATAATCTGACTAAACAATCGTTGGAGGTCACCAATAGGGTTGCAAATGAAATTTTTAATTCCGTTTATGAAACTTACTGTCTTTAGAAATAGCTATTTAAAATTTAAATTTACACATAAATGTTAAGGTCAAATCTGCCAGAAACTGGAGCATGCGTCTTTCTCAATACACACCGTGCACCAGACTGTGTTCAGTATACATTGTTCTCAATACAATGCATTGGTGGGTGGAACACCTGTTTTCCGTCATCAGCAAAATTAAAGGCACTTTAATTGTTAGCATAAAAACTTACTTGTTAACGAGCAATGTAGAGCTGTTGATAATAATGATAACACACTGTAAGAAACGACTCCCTCTGAAGTAACGTAGTTTTTGAGAAAGAAGTAATTTCTCACTAACATAATTTGAGTTGAATTCGATACCTCAGCTAAGGTCTCGAATTCAAGCATCTGAAAGTATGCTACTTGTGCGACAAAGGTGTTATTATTCTTCCATAATTCTCTCGCAACTTCGATGTCCAATTGAACTCAAATTTTCACAGGTTTATTTTTGTATGCAGTGAGAAGACTGGTCTTTGACAATTACCAACAGTGCCTTTAACCTGGCAAATAATAAGGACTTGTGACCCCAATTTAAAGGCCAACACCGGAATACATTTATGTTTAATGAATCGGGGAGGGAAACATGCGTTGAACAATCGAATTGTTTTGTTGTTCAACATCACGTACACAACACTAAACCCCAAAACATTGAATTGGTTTTATTTTGGGTTTCCGTAACTGTAAATTTCTCATTCATGTCGACACATTCTAAACGTGACACCATTATTGACCGATTTTGAAACAAGAAATCTACCTGTCTACATCCTTATTAAAACCGGTGTGTCAGGAGACCCCCCCCCCCGGAGATTATGTGCCCCCCCCCCCCACCCCCATAATGGCGAACTGTGTGCAAACTACTTCTGATAGCGCCCTCTTTAGAAACCTGCTCTTTCAGACCATGCACGTTAATTCCCCATAACGGGGGACAAAAATCCCCGGTGGACAGTTTTCGCTTCCACACCGGCACAGGAGTGGTATACCATCAGTTTTTGGACAATTACCGTCATTGACAAGTTTTTACCACGGTATAAAGGGGGAAAACACAAACAAGTTTCAAAATTCGGCTAATTTTTTTTTTTTTAGATATCAATTATGTAGCACACGCAAGTGCGCCCTCTATATTACTTACGAGTGATGTAACTTTCTTATTTTGCATAAAATAACTAAGGTGTGTCGTCCGCGACCTTCAGACTCGTCTCTCATTTATTTAATCAGTTAGGTCATATTTGGGAAATAAATGTGCAGGATTCTTAGGCCTACTACAATATTGCCATCTTTATAACATAGGGCTTTCTAGACAAAAAGTACATCGTTTCTTTTCGGGGTCCCACCTAAATATGACCCTTCAGATGACCAATGAACAAGAGGAATTTGGTAAACCTATGGCATGAAAGACTCATCTAAATCATGAACTCGATGACAAACCTTTGCTGTTTTTTCCCCCACCACCTTGTAAAACTTAATATTAATAGGACTCTCTGGTTTTCTACCTGTGTCATGGATAGACTATAGGTGGCAGCAGACCAACTGAGTAAACTCAGATCTACTCCTCCCCCCCCCCACGCCTCACACTTATCAAAATCTGTCGGTCGAGGGCGTTAGCCAAGACTCACTCTGGGGTGGCAATCTTTTTTTCTGAACACCAAAAGTGTCACTGTCGTCGTGCTTTTCAATGGGGACTTTTTCGTCTACTAAATCGATTTAAAATGTGGAATCCTTAAAATAAAAAATGCCACACGCTTAAATTCAAGCGCCAAACTATTATGATTTGTTGTGAACCCACATTTTTGTTTGAATAAATTGTTGTGGTCGTACATGTGTAATTAATAGATTCTGTGAATAATATGAATAATAACAATCTAACCAATCTAGGGTGCTGAGTGCTTCGAATTTTGAGGGGAGCTGGTAAATTTGGGTGTTAAAGGCAGTGGACACTATTGGTAATTACTCAAAATAATTATTGGCATAAAACCTTTCCTGGTGACGAGTAATGGGGAGAGGTTGATGGTATAAAACATTGTGAGAAACGGCTCCCTCTGAAGTGACGTAGTTTTCCAGAAAGAAGTAATTTTCCACGAATTTGATTTCGATACCTAGGTTTAGAACTTGAGGTCTCGAAATCAACCATCTAAACGCACACAACTTCGTGTGACAAGGGTGTTTTTTCTTTCATTATTATCTCGCAAGGGTGACCGATTGAGCTCAAATTTTCACCGGTTTGTTATTTTTGCATAATGTTGAGGTACACCAACTGTGAAGGCTAGTCTTTAACAATTACCAATAGTGTCCACTGCCTTCAAAGTTGACCAAATTAGGCTTGGGAACTTGAAGAGTGCCTCGTGAAAACTGGCAGCAAGTCGGTCCGGGAAAAAGTATTATTCTTTTGGGAGTGTAACTATGTTACAGCAACAATTATCAACAACAACAATAACAACAACAACATAACAACTACAACAACAACAACAGCAATAACAACTACAACAACAACAACAGCAACAGCAGCAACAACAAGGCTTTCACTGATGTTTGTTGTTCTTCTTTGATTAGCCGAAGACAATAATCTGTTGCTTGGATGTTTTCTTTTGTGTGGACAGAAACCATTTTAACCCGTGATTAGGCATAACAACCCCATAGTTTGTCGTACTTGATCCAGGGGGGAAACGGGACGTCATTGCCCCAGTTTAAGTTTGAATGTCAGTGACTGGTGACTTTGTATTTTTAATATTGGGGGCGCTATACCAGTCTTATGTTATTCCATTTGGCGAGGAAAATTTACATTGTATTTTGTTCTCACTTATGTTACACCTGTTCATATTTAGTGCCTTGTCATTTAGCCTTCGATAAAGACTCTGCCAGGGTCGAAATGTCAGACCATTAGATATGTTTTTGCATTAAAATAAGAAATCTGACCCAGTGAAACAAAAACCGGTTGCCATGAAAAGCAGCTGCCCATGATAACCCCTCACGTTTGAAATAGTAAAGTAGCCGTTATAATGTCTTTATGGCAGACTGTACTTTCTATCAAATTGCCTGACTGACGTTATCAATTTATTTCAATAAAATAACTTATTGTCTTTACTTTGTATGTCATTCCACATCAAATTGCAGACCCAGTATATTCTTTGTAACTTAATAAATGCGCTAGTGCTGAAAATAAAAACACACCTAAACTCAATTGGAACTGAAGGGACACTAGTGGAAATGGGCGGGGCTGTGAGTCTTTCCTCTCTCTTTTCTTCCTTGTTTTTCTTTTATCTTTTCTTCTTCTTTTTGTAAATGCAAACCTTGAGTTCCTTTAGGCCTATGTCGGTTTGGGTTTTTTCATCTCAATTTCTCATTTCGCTTGGCATTGGATGTCACAGTTAACTCGTAATTGGAAAGCGAAGGATGGACAATAATTTGAATTGTGTGCTCTCTAGTGATTGCTTTCAAAATAACTATGCATAAACGACATTGGGAGTTGCACTATGACTCGTGTGTACGTGTGAACAGGGAAAAAAAGTAGGCGACGAGGTCTTCAAGGGCCGTTTTCAACCAGCGTGGCCGGTGTCCCATCAGGGAATTCTGTCCGCCGGCGATTCTGTCCCCCCATATGGGAAATTAACATGGGTTGAAGGACAAGAATTCAAAAGAGGGTGCTATCAGAAGTACACAGTTCGCAATATTACGTCGCATTTATATAGTGAGTCTTCCATAACTGTACAATGTCAACGAAGATATACAACCGCTGCATCTCTTAATTCGGCGGACATAGACAAATGCAATCAAGACATCAAAATAATGTAAGGTTTCGAGAGGAAGAAAGGCCGTGTCTGAAATCGCGACTTCGGCTACAGCTACCGGCGACTTCGGCTACAGCTATGGCTATAAATCGAGCGCGCCTGCATGTTCTTTAACACTGGCAGACGCACTGATATCTATCCGTAAGCTGGAGCCGAAGTCGCCGTTTCAGACATGCTGTGTTTAACTGTAAGCATGAGTGAAACCACAAGAGTGATTGTGAATGGGGTGGGGAAGTCCGACTTAAGTTATATCATAACATGTTGGTGACCAGAGCTTTTAATGGCGTACCGCTCTAGATGACTTCGGCTTGTTCATCATTACTTGCATCAGTGGTATACCAGGAGACGGACGTTTTTGGATTTGGTTTACATCTAGCTTTTGCTGTGATGTTGGTCACGTGGTTTACTCTGTATTAAATCTAGGCAAAACGTCTTGAACTTTTATGGTCTTTATTAAGAGTACCGCAAACTGATAACTGAATAAATGTATATGTGAAGTTTCCTTTGTGTTTAATGCATTGAGTATTGTGCAACTCTTGGATAGAATGAGTTCCAACACTACGTTGGACACTACCCCTCATAATGAACCACCCGTTTGGTTCGACACCCTTCGTGCCTCCTTGCTCTTCGTTTCTGTCTTCCTCATCATCACCGGGAACGTCTTGTGTATCTTCGTGGTGAGGCGGTCCACCAAGATGCGTAAAGTCAGCCGCATCTTCATCCTGTCTCTCGCCGTAGCGGACCTGTGCGGGGGTGTCTTCTCCGGGGTGCCACTCCTCGCCACGGAGGCGACGGCACACTGGATCCCGGACATCATCTTGGGGATCTTCTGCAAAGTGTCCTGCATTGCGTCCATTGTGTTCAACGGTGCCTCGTTCTTGTCACTCTTGACCGTGACTCTGGACTGCTACGTCGCGGTGGAGAAACCCCTACGGTACCCGTCCCTTTTGACAGCTAGGAGAGCGTACGCGATAACCTTATTCATCTGGCTCGTGATGTCATGTATTGCAATACTGTATACTGTTGGCTTTGGAGCGGTGTCCCACCTGAAAAAAGAGTGGCACTGGTGTGTGTTGGATGTAAACTTTCTCAGGAGTTACTCTTATATCATGTTATTGGTAGCTTATTGTGGTATGACGATAGTGGTTCCACTCGTCCTTTCTATGGCTCTTTACGGCAGGATTAGGGTGATAATACGCCGCCATAATGTGACCCATCTCGCCCGTGCTGCCCAAACTGGCTACTCGGCCCATCATCAACAACGACCAGAAGGCGCCAAATCCTTGACCACATTTCTCATTGTATGCTGCGGTGGTGCCATGAGTTCCCTGCCTCTTGTTATCATCATGTCGTACTCACACTGGACTGGGAACTACTCTATGTATACGATCAGTACCGCCATGGTACTACATACATGTAACAATTTATTGAATGTACTCGTTCACGTCAGACGGAATAAAGAGTTCCGGACCACGGCTAGTCGCCTTCGGTGTAGATGTAGGAACCGTCAAGATGGGCCAAGAGGTACGGTTCCAAACTCGTTCCTTCTCACTAGCACCTCTGATCCAGTCGCAAAAGAAAACAGTGAGAGAATCATAACATGTAAAGCAAGGCGTTAGCCTAAACTGCAATTGTTAATTAAAACCCTAAAGCAGGGGGCGGGGCGGGGGGGGGGCGGCACACCTGTTTGGTTGCTAAGCCACTGTGGCCTATTGCCAGTAAATGTTTTTTTTCCCATGGGTTAAAGATGGCCTTTCTGATTGCATTCTTATTGTTGACTCTGAGTCTGTGGTATATGTACGGGATTTGTCTGTGGATAAATTCAAGCTTGTTTAAAACTTAAAAGTTTTATGATTTGACTTCATCTATACACTGACAAATTAAGATACCGATTTGTACACAAAGGATGTTGCAGAGTTATACCCTTTCTCCTTCAAACCAAATCACCTGCTGATTTTTGCACCCCCACAATGATGTGTGGTATGGTCCAGCATAGGATACCATGGCCATTGTGGTTGGTCGTGACCTATAGCGGTTAAAGAGCACCGAATTCAAACGCTGGTGTTTCTGATCAGCAGAGTGTGGGTTTGAGTCCCCGGCGTGACACTTAAAGTGACACTAAACCATTGATTTTTCATTCGGACTGACTCCTCGGTAGTGCAGTTAATTACGATCCTATAAGCTAAAGTGGTAATACCAGCCTAGTTCCTACACCATCAGCCAGGGTAATAGTTACAAAATAATATTTTAAAAAGTAGGACAGTTCTTTTCAGAACGTAGAAGTCTCCCGAACATCCGATAAATCTTATACACGGTATAGTAGAATAAGAAAGACAGTTCTCTTAGTACAAACTCTACCTGGCAAGTAGATAGTACACATGGTGTTATCGCAAACCAAACATGATACATCACCATGCAACGCCTCAGAATGACATTGATCTTCGCACTTATCTTTAACTGAGTACACATACGCCACTCGCAATCCGACGTCTCGGCCCTTCTAAGACAATATTTACAATTTCGTAGACTCTCTGATGCACTTATATGAAAGGACTGTACTGTTCTAGTTATCGGCTCTCAGTAACAGCAATATCATATTATCGATTTGAGGCCAATTCTTTGAGCTTCAAATAATGTACTACCACTAGAGAGTATGTGGGGTTGCCCGGGCGCAATTTTTCTGTTTGCTGTACATCAAAATTGCAACAGGTAGTGCTTCTTAAAATATTTTTGTCAAAACACTAATAGGAGACATGATTTTGATGTAAGTGGGTCAAAATCATGTCTAGTGTCGTTTTGACTAACATTTTTTTTTTTTTTGAGTGAACTCGATTCCAAAAAGGAATCTTTAGAATAAAATCAGGATTTTTTTTTGAGGATGGCAATTGTATACTTCGGGGCATAGTTTGTTTCGTGATGCAACTAACTGCCCTTTTTGGTGCAATTAACTGTAGCTGTCTCTTAGTCTTTTTCCATTGTTTTACGGCTTCCTCTGTGTATTCAATTAGTTTTATATATAACTTTATATATAATCATGTGTGGTAATAAAAGGTATTAATAACACAGGATTGGAAGAGCGTGCACATTTTTTTAAAGATGCATTTTTTGTGGAGCATTCTTTTGTTGTTTCCTTTGCCCCTGTATTTATCAGTTTTCCTTTGACTATGTACACATTATGTTCTGATGGAGCACCCCAGACATAAGAATTCCCCTACAATGACAACCTTTTGTTTTCCTTTTTTTTCATGTGTCCTTAAGATCTCCTTAGGGTACTAAATAAGGTAATACAGTCATTCATTTATTTGTCAATTTTGGTGAACCCTTGCTTGAATCTGAAAATTACAGGCACTGGCTCCCACCAAACCAAAACAACAACTTGCTGAATGCCAACAAATGTAGGACTGGTCGTTACACAAATAGTTGCATCCCATCCCTTGTCCAATCACTCAACAATAGCTCTTGATTTTGTGTTCACTCAGATCGTATGCCTTTTGTCCCCATCCGTTCATCTTGTTCCTTTAATGTGACTTGCCGTGCAATATTATTTGTTTGATCTAATTTTGTCACTGGCACTAGCCAGTTTGCTTTTTTAATGTATAAAAGCAAGTTGCAATTCTTAATGGTTTTTCTGTAATTTTTAGTATTTCTATTTTTGTTTATGAATCTCTGTATTTTAAACTCAATGCAGCTTGTAGCTGCGATGTTTGAATGTGTTTTAATAAACCAATAACTAAAATAAAAAATGTAAAACAAAATGAGCACAAAGGTGTACACAATGTATACGTGTACATGAACACCCATTTCTGTTTCTGCATCCCTGTGGAGACGTTCTATTGTGTTTTCCTTTGTCCCTGTAGTTGACTTTGTACACCATATTCCTTGTGGAACAAAGTCCTCTTTAGAAATTCGCTACGGGACCATTGTTCTTTAATGACTTTGTCTTTTATAACAAGGCTCCTTAAAGAGCATTAAATATGAGGACAGCCCTGAGAATTCGTTTTATAATCCGTTTCGTGTGCTAGCGCCTGCCACCAATATACACGTAATCGAGTAAGCCCCGCCCCAATTCTATCATTGACCAATCACATCTGTGAAATCTGTGATCACCGATATTTTGTCAATGATGACGTCACGCATTAATGTAAAAGCTCGAAGACATATGTTTTCAACAGTCTACGCTTTAAGACACAACCCAATTTACTTACAAAATATAACCGTTACAACGGTCGGGAGGTTGTAGACCTTATATTGCTATAGGAAAACATTAAAAAAATCGCTTAGCGTCCTGCCTTTTTTCGCCGGAAAACGTAAAAGAGAAAAAAAAGGAAAACAAAGAAAAACTAGTTTTGATACAAAACTATACACTCGGAGCAGTTATGTTTGAATCTTAAATGTAGCACACCATTGCAACCTTCGACATACATCATTAAGTATTCAACTTAAGTATTAACAGATTATAGATGATGTTTATGCTTTGCTGTCATTGTTTTTCATTTATTTTGTAATAATCCTCGGTTTTATCTCAAGAGAAAAACCTATTTTTGTCTCATGACCTCAAGGAATAAATATATTACGCATTGTACAGCCGAAGGCATCCTTTTTCCCAGATAAGCTAAATGACAACCACACTATTGTTTCTGACTAATGCTAATTTACCCCTTGGTCGTAGTGTAAATTTTGTTTGCACTATTTAAAACTCTTGTTGCAGCCATATTCAACGGTGATCGAAAGCATTGATCCAATGTGAAAGAAAGAAATTCAGTAGTTAATCATAGATGGATTGCATATACACCATCGACCACAATCTGCACGCGTGATATGCGCTGCGCACAACTCTCAGCCAATGATAGCCTTGAATGCGTGCACGTTTCATAAAAGATGGCGGTCAATGACGTCATGCGCAATCCATCTATTATTAATTGACTGTCTTATACATTTGAATAACTTGTTGAGTAAGCTTATTATTTTGTTAACAAAGCTAATCGCGCTTAATGTTTTTATGTGAAGCTGACATCTGTTATGAACAAGCTTTGCTTAATCGGCGATTACTCAAGTGAATTTTATGTAAAGCTGCTTAAGGAAAATTAAAAATACTCCAAAGTAGCTGGCCGAATTGGTATAAAAGGGAGTGACTCGAACTGGACAACCACAAGCTGAAACGGCCTGACAACAAACGGTAAGTGGCTATTTTACTTCGTATCTGGTTCGCTATACACTTTAAAGGCACTGGGCCCCTTTGGTTACTGTCAAAGACCGGTATTCTCACTTGGTGTTGTAGCCCAATATGTGCATAATGTAACCGATCTGTGAAAATTTGGACTCAATTGGTCGTTGAAGTTGCAAGAGAATAATGGATGGAAAAAAGATCCCTTGTTGCACAAATTGGTGTGCTTTCAGATGCCTAAAAAATATTTTAAAAAGACTTTAGGCCTGTAGCTTATGAAGTTTTGTTGGTCATGTTGTGAATCCAAACTCACTGTGAATGAATATGTAGGCCCTATGCAATATAATTTACCTGTGAAAGTAAGAGCCTTATTAGTTCTAAAGTTTGTTAGGGAAAACAAGTGAAACCCACATAGCCATCCTTTCATGAGAGTCTCATAAACCTATTGTACATGTGCTACAATAATTTATGTTGAATTTGTTTTTCCATTATTGCGAGTTCATAAAAAGATGCACGTGGTGTTACTTTTGTTCAGGAACTATTAAAAGAGCATGTTGTGAATGTATGTCGGTTCCTTGCCTGGGAAGCTTTTACACGCCTTAAAGACAATTAGGACTAGATAATTTCTCAACAAGAAAACATCCTGGATACAAAAGTAATGGTTGTGGATTCTTTTTTTTTTGTTACAGACTATTTCACCATGAAGACTTTCATCCTCTTGTGCCTGTGCCTGGCTGCTGCCAGTGCTACTCTTGCTCCTCTTAAGAAGGTGTCTCAGCGCATCCCCAACAAGTACATCATCAAGATCAAGGTAAAGATCACTGACTTCACGCATCTTGAGTTTTCTTGTAGGTTGTGAGTTTTCCAGAAAATACTTACGTTTTTAATTTCAAGTTATGATTATTTCTCGTTTGCAAGTTTCATAAGGTATGAGCAACATATTAATTATGTGTATAGTTAACTTCAAAATATTTCCTTTCCCTGTTTTCTTTTAGGATGGTTCCAAGTTGGATGAGTTTGTCGACCGTCTTGAGACCCGTACACGATCCCTCAACATCCCCGCCTCCATCCTGAAAAAGTTCCGTACCGTCATGTCCGCTGTTGTGGCTCACATCCCAGACAGGTTCATCGACACCGTAAGTTTAAACTTAAATGGTTTGGGTACTTTTTGTACGACACAAGGCAAAGCGTCCCCAGATTTACATTCAATAAGATGGTGGTAGAAAGATTTCCTTGAAATACTTCTTGCCGAGGAGCTACAGTTCTTGAGATATGAGTAAAGAAAATTCACGAAAACAATGTTCGTCTCAGAGACGTCCATTATTTTAGACTATACAAAGGATTCACGCGACTCTGCTGAAAACATTACTGTGTGATTTTCACTTTTGTTTCTCAAAAACTCGACAACTAGTTATATCATATACATCTTCATTCACAGTGAATAGAAATTCATGTCATGGCCAAATACTACAAAAGGTATCAAAATATCTCAACCATAATATTGAACAAAACTAGTTAAAGTTAGGATAAAAAATATATGTTATACACTTATTTAATTGTTTGATGTTGTTTTCGCTGGGAGAGGGTGCATGATTAATAAGAGGTACATTACTTTAACTACAATGTTACCATGTCATCTCTCCCCATTCTGTAGATCCGTTCTTTCGAGGGCATTGAGTACATTGAGGAAGATGGTATCGTCAGGACCCAGGCAGTCACTTGGGGTCTCGACCGTTCTGACCAGAGATACCTCCCCTTGGACGGCAGCTTCAACCCATCCGGTAAATTTAAACTTCCGCTGACTTTATTCTGCAAAGATCGTTCAAATTAAAGTATTCTTAATTCGACTCACCCTTAAACACCAACATGTAAATAACTTATTTTGCCATCTTCTTATTTCAGGAACTGGTGCTGGAGTCAACGCTTACGTGATTGATACCGGAGTCAACCCCAACCACTGGGAGTTCTCTGGCCGTGCTACCGCCTGGTACGATGCCCTCGGCGGCAGCGGAGTTGACTGCAACGGACACGGAACTCACTGCTCCGGTACCGTCGGCAGCAACACTTACGGTGTAGCCAAGGACGTCACCATTTACGGTATCCGTGTGCTCAGCTGCATTGGATTCGGCTCCAACAGTGGTGTTGTTGATGGTGAGTATTCTTCATAATACATGTTTTGCTTTCAGAACTGCTCACTTTTTTTGTAACACAAAGTTTTTCAAAAGTTATTATAAGAAAGCTAACCATTTTGTTTATGGCTAAACCAACAGGAATTGACTTCGTTGGATCTAACGGACAGCTGCCCGCTGTTGTCTCCATGTCCCTCGGTGGTGGTGCATCTTCTGCTACCGATAACGCCGTAGAGAACCTCATCAACCTCGGCTTCACCGTATCTGCTGCCGCTGGTAACGAGAACGTCGATGCCTGCAACTCTTCCCCCGCTAGAGTATCTACCGTAAGTCGCCATTTTGATTTTAGAATGATGACGCAAAAATCATAGCTTCTCAAAACAAAACTAAATCTTAATTACAAAGATTGAAGGGCTACTGCTCAATTATTTGACTTCGTTTCGAAAAACTAGAATTTCTCCTGATATGAATTCAAGTGCATAAGGTCTAGTACAGTTCCAGTAAACCATATATTTGGTTATTATTCGATTGTTTTTTTCTCAACCTTCCAGGCCATCACTGTCGGTGCCACCGACAGCAGCGATGCCAGAGCTTCCTTCTCTAACTACGGTTCATGTGTGAGTATCTTCGCTCCTGGTGTAGACATCACCTCAACATGGCACACCACTAACTGGGGAACCAACACCATCAGTGGAACCTCCATGGCCTGCCCCCACGTTTCCGGTAAGACACATTTCTCTGCATTTTTAGTAAAGATTTTACCGCTATTTAAAAAAAAACACAATATAAAGCACATGTTTTCACCACATGTTGGTTTAGCCCATACAAAACGAAATTTAACAATTCATGTTTTATTATTTCATGTTGAAATGAGATCGTAACATTATAATCCACACACATAAAATGTCAAAACGGTGAAATACGAGTTCAGGTCATCCACTATGTTACATTTGATATTGGAGTCCAAGATTGACATATTGGAGTCCAGTATGCATACTTATTGGACGCTTTGCAAGGTCATTTCCAAAGTAGTTGTTCCCCGCACATTAAGCCAAAAAAGGGACAAAATCTATTATTTTCTTAATAGCTATGTCATTCACTGTTTTATTGTTGGCCCTTATGGATAGCAGCCGTAATATTAATAAGGCTATATACCCTGTCTAAATCAAACTTAAAGGCACTGGACACTTTTGGTAATTAAATTATACTGGTCTTTGACAATTACCAAAGGTGTCCAGTGCCTTTAATTGGTAATTGTTAAAGTATAAGCATAAAGTAAAAATTTGAGCTTAATTGGTTATCGAAGTTGCGAGATAATAATGGAAGAAAACAAAAACATTGTCACACGAAGTTGTGTGCTTTCAGATGTTTGATTTGGAGACCTCAACATCTAATTCTGAGGTCTCGAAATCAAACTCGTGGAAATGACTTCTTTCTCGAAAACTACGTCACTTCAGAGGGAGCAGTTTCCCACACCTCTCCCCATTTACTCGTTACCAAGTAAGGTTTTATGTAACAATTATTTTGATTAATTACCAATAGTGTCCACTGCATATAATAATAGATGCCTATAGCATGCATTAATGAGCCCCGGTTTCACTTCTTCCCTGATTAGGTGCCGCCGCCATCATGTTGGGCAACAACCCATCCCTGAGCCCAGCTGCACTCAAGTCATCCATGCTCTCTAGCTCTACCTCCAACGTTGTGTCTAACGCAGGTTTCCGATCCCCCAACAAGATGCTCTACATCGGCAACTAAGGTGAGCACATTTAGCACAAAAGGGCAGATTTAACTTGTTAAAAAAAACTGCTCACTGATGAGTAAAGTTGAATAAAAAACCAAACGTGCTTCTCAAAGATACAACAAAAACTACCAAAGGGCCTCGTCAACTTGAGAACTTTTAGGACAACTTTTTCAAAGGGCAACCTTTATTTTAATATATACTCATGAAGTTGTTTTGAATTGTGCACTGCAAAACGTTGGGGTGTTAAAATTGACACTTTACTTTTACTTATTCGAGTTTTGCTGAAGACTAAATTGTTAAGTTTTGCATATAATTAGCATGTGTTATCAAACATTACTATAACATGTATCGAGTTGTTCTCTCGATGAATTATATCTCATGTTTATTGATTGTTATGATTTTTTGTGCTGCGCCTCGGATTTTGTGCTTGCACTGAATATAGATGGCGCGTTATAGATTCACTATTGTTGTCGGTTAATGTTATATCATGATGTGATTTTGCCCAAAATGCACCCACAATTTCCTATGGCAAATGCTGAGACACCAATAAAAAAGAAATCGGCTAATCAGCTGAAATGTTATCACTCTAAAGATTTGTTTTCTCATTTGAATACTGTGTTAAAGGTACTCGGTGTGGTCCATAGATTTTCAGACCCTTTTGAAGTTGAATTAATTTTGGGCGTCTGATAGTCATGTGTTGCTGTAATTGCCGTAGATGCTCACAATAAAACGGTGAAACAATGATGAAACGGCACACGTGAAGGGCTAGTATTTGCTGAGAGTTCTGCACAGCGCGTATATACGCGTGCACTTTTCCCGTTGTTTATCATCAAATATGGCAGTCAATGACGCTACGGGCAATCCATTGAGAGCCTTGAGCCATCCAGGGCACCTTAACATCAATCAAATGAGACAACAACAAATCTTCAGAGATAAACACTTTCAGCTGATTAGATGATTTCTTTTGGTTGGTTTCTCAGAATTGCCATTGGAAATTGGAAACCGTAATACAGATTCTTGATATGCCTGCCACATTCCTGTTTTTGACAAATTTCATATCTGTTAAAGAAGATACAAATGTCAGCATTGAACATAATCAAAATTACATAGCATTGAACTTGTACATCGTGAACTCTAACATTGTTTTTTTTTTTTATCATTTCCCGTAGATTTGGACTTGCTGTCTCGACAATGCAAGAGGATCTGAAAACTGTATTGATTAAGAAATGTATTGATTTATTGTGTTAAAAATTAAGTGATCATGGAGAGTTGACAAATAAAACGAATGAAGTAGAACAATAGAACAATTGACTGGGATTGTGTCACTTATTTTGGATGTAAGATAATTTGAGTTCATCACAACGTATACCAGACGAAAACAACTTTTTATTTCCATACTTAGCTTTCCAAGTATATAAAACCAAAGGTGTTTATTTATGTCAATAATTTGTCATTTAAAAAGGTAAGACCTAAATTTGAAAATACTTATACCTTTAAGGAAACGTATTCCCTTGGTTAGTGAACCGTGTGATTGTTTTAATCCTATAATCCTATAAATGTAGAATAAAACTAACCTGTAACATTTTCATTAGGTAGAGTTGTTTTTAGATATCGCCGAAAACTCAGAGAGGCTATGCCCACGCAGGAAGAATAATCCGTTTTTGGAACACACAATCTGAGAAACATTTCTCAGATCCAAATGTTGGGCATAAAAACTGATAAAATTATGTTCCCATGAACACGTTACTTCGAAGTGAAATAATTCTCAAAGTGCTCTATACAATTGAAAATTGCTGTATACTTCTAACATCAAGTAACTTATTTCTTCCATTAATTTTAAGAGTGATAACAAAGCGTATATGATACAGCAAAAAATATCATATGAAATGCAAATAATTATACAGCATTTACCTACCATCAAAATAAACCATGTGATGGGGTTAGAAGGAGAAGAAAAAACATCTGTATAAGTCCTGCAAAAACAAAGCTTCAGACGTGTGTCTATTTATATTGTAAGATCAACAACGTAATGTGCATATTGTTTGCAAACTAGATCATTTTATGACATCCACAAATATCGTGTACATTAATGTGACACTATTTTGTTTACAAGCACTCAATAATGTTTGTTTTCAGTTCACATGGCACTCAATCTAAATTCTATGTAGTGACTTTGCTCAAACAAAAGGGACACATATTCACTCGGTTCTTTTAACCTTACAGCGATGTGTGCTGACACTGTTTACTCGGTACTTTCTCGCGAGTTCTGTGGGGAAACAAACAAATAAATGTCCTTTACCTTCGATGCAACTTCAACATCTACTAAAGAGAGCGGTCATGTCTTGTTCCCATTGTTATGCTATGTCCCTGGGTGCTATAGACTGGTGCGATGTACTGGCGTCCATGTTGATGTTTGGGGGCGGAAGGTGAAAGTGACGCACTTTGTAAAGGCAACGATTTTTCGCCCTTTGGAACCATACGATTGTTTAAATTCTATATATAAATGAAGACACATAATTATTAAACTAACCTGAGGTGAAAACTTACTTTTTAAAATGTGGTAGCGTTTTAGAAATATCGCAAAAAAGCACTAAACAGACTCCCATAGCATACCTAGTGCAAAATTATAAATATTATTTTAAAAAACTTTAAAAATACTTAAAATTATCATAGTTTGTTTTTACAGTAACGGGATACCTTTCCATTTACTCAAGAGCTGTTGTCCTCTGCTCAGTTTTATATGGGGAGTCCCAATGCTCGGCGAGGTATACCCCTCCAAATAAATACACTCTTACCCCCGTGTACGTCAGAGCATCAGTCTTGAAAAAAAGGTCCCTACACCTCTGGAAAAACAGAACCATTGTATGCCATCCTCAAATGACAAATACCCCCGGGTTACCGTTGGGCAAAATGTTACACTTAAGGCCTACCTAGCTGTATGTCTAATAAGAAACGTTCGGAGTGCCTTCAATTATTTAGAAAGAAGCCAAAGTTCTGTTTTCTTCTTCGGGCGCACTCTGAAGCCGGCTTCAAGTCGACCTACGATTTTCTTGCGCCCGCAATAAAACCGTCGGCAACGCGCAGACAAAATAATTATGCTCAGGTCACAACGATTGAGAAATCGTGCGCCTGCGATTAGCTCCCCACCGTCGGGATCACGTCGTACAAGTTGAAATTGTTCTGCTCTGGCGACTGTTGTTTTGTTTTTGTTTTGTTTTCGAGCGGCGACTGTTTCAGATTGTCTTTAAATCATTGCAGTTACGCTCAGGTCATTGCAGTTACGCTCAGGTCGCCGAATGAGAAGTTCCCGATGGTCTTTAGCTCAGGTGCATTGTGATCCTGCAATTACTCAAAAAAATTGTAAGCATAAAAACTCACTTGGTAACGAGCAATAAAGAGCTGATGTTAATATAAAATACTGTGAGAAGTAGCGGTGTTTTTTTGAGAAAGAAATAATTTCTCACTCAAATAATAAAAGTGATCAGGCCTGAATTTTATTTTGCATCTGAAAACACACATTTTGTCCAACAGAGGTGTTTTTTTTCTCTCATTATTCTCTTGCAACTTCGATGACCGATTGAGTCAAAAGGTTTACAGATTTGTTATTTTATCCATTATGTTTGGATTTATCATCAAGTGGGAATACTGGTCTTTGACAAATATAACAAACGTGTCAATTGACTTTAAATACAAGTGATGAATAAGTTGTATTCATTTATTTCATTTTATCCTGCTAAATCTCCTATTGCAAATCCCGTAGGCCTAAACCCACGAGTTGATAGCGTTGTTCATATTAAACGATTTGACTATAACATCAATTACTACAGATGCATAACATGGCTGACAATTCCACCGACAATAGTTAACAGAATAAAGGAAGGAAAGGGTTTTGTAAGTCACTAAGAACTGGTTACAAAGAGCATGGGCGTGGTCTTATGTTGTAAAACATTCCTCTGGTCGGCATTCTTGACGCAGATGTTTTGGTTGGCAGAGCGGTCATGTCTTGTTCCCATTGTTATTTATACTTTGTCCCTGGCTTCTATAGACAGGTGCCATGTACTGGCGTCCACGTTGATGTTTGGGGAGGAAGGTGAAATCGCTCGAATCCACCACAGTTGGAAAACATGTAAATAATATAAGGAAAAGAGGGACGATTGGAGGTCCACGGTTGCAGGCCAACACAAGCTTGTGCTCGTGCTGGTCTTTGGGTGTCTTACCCCAGTACATAACGAAGATGAGGCAGTTAACAGGTACGCCAAACTGATGTTAGTCATGTAATCTACTAATGCCACATGATAGTCCATCGGGTGCACAAGAACGGAGCTTAGCAGAACACACGTAGAATTGTCCGCCATGATGCCAAGTTGACGTAAGTTTAACTAAATGTGAAAATGAACAAATTGTACACGTTGTAGAACTTATATGCAGCGAGCGATCTGTGGACCGATTCGAGTAACCAACGGTTCTTTTCAGAACCACCCCAACTCATTTAGAGTTTATCAGTACATGGTGATACCGCGAACCATTCTATATTGTATTTCCACCATACAAAGTTTCAAACCATGCTGATTGCAGTATACCCATACCGAACCCAGTTTCAGTGTGTGTTTAATATAAAACAACGATCATCCAGTTCAGTGTCTGGGCATGCCTAAACAGTACGCCACATACATTAAGTATGAATTGCACGCATCTTTTCTTAAAAAGGTTTTCTTGAATTATTTGCACCAAAAGGAAATGGCATTGCCTTGATAATCTGAGTGCGTAAGATTTCTGACGCGTTCTGTATTCCTTGAAGGGTTACGTAACACTGCGATTTTCATTTTAGGCAAATACGCCTACATACTATTAATATACACATACGAAGAAAAAATGTCCCGCAACCTAATCAACTCAGTTGTGATTAGTTTGAGAAAACTCAGAGACGGGAAGTAACAATTTTTTTTTATACATGGACTGTGGCACCTTCCATTCCAAGTATAACAATAGCGAACTGGGAACTTGCTTCTTCGTAACGTGTAAATGCATAAGATTTTTGAACTGCGCATAAAATAATCAGCCATAACTGTCACTTCTGCCAATGTAAAAAATGCCATTAATTCTATTGAAATCGTATTGTTGTGTCTTCGGTCAGAGCACACTCAAACAAAAACTCTAATTGTATGGTTGGAATGTTTGTAAGGAATGTTTGTAAATAGGCCTAATTATCACTAGTGTTATGTGCAAAACTTACAAAATATGCAAGTCTGCCGAGTATCGAAAACAATAAAACGACTCGAACGAAGACTATACTGTTTGTACGTAATCAACCCTTTCTTTTAAATTCACTGAAAGGACATGTTCACAGGTTTACGTTTTATGGTAGATATCTACAACTATAAATTGTAACAAACAGTGGGTGCCAATTTCCAAACGTTAACAATCTGTTTTTGAAAGCGTAATATGAAGATAATCGACAAATGGTACTCGTAAACCATGGCATCACACGCTTTACGAGTGAGCCACATGGCCTGAACAATTTGTAGAAAGTGAAAACGAAGTAAATGTATAATCACATTTCGAGGACATTGACGTGCACGATTTTATCAAATTATTCTTCAGCCGCTATTTTCGACAGTATTGATTTTTATGTATGGTCAGATACAAAATGCAAGACTTCATATTGGAATGCAGTTGTAAGAGATCACTCTTTGTTGCAACAAGATGACATAATCTTGGGTTAGCTGGGGCTGAATAGTCATTCGGTATAAAAAACAAATCAAAGCAACAACAACAAACAACAACAACAACAACCAAATAGTGGAAACAAAACATCATACGGAAAATCACTAACCACTTATCCTCAACTATAACAAAACGTTTCATTGGCAAACAAACAAAAAACACGAATTTTTTTTAAATTGATTTGTAATTCAAATTAACATGAAACTATTTTTTTTTTTTTAAATAATACTACCCTTTTACTTTATTTTATTATAATGATTTTTTTTTTATTAATTTACACTATTTATGTTTATTTTTTACAAGAACATTTTGGGAGGGTTTGTATTTTGGGGTTGTGTTTCACAAACATTAAGAATTGTGGTCATGCACTGTAATCTAAAAGGGAAAAAACACTCCCGTGTTAATTTGATCAATAATAATAAAACACAGAAACCTTTGCAAATGCTGCTTCAAATTTTCATTATGCAGCCAATCAAACTATGAACACCGGGGTTAACCCCTTTTCTTTATGACAAGTGCACTGAGTTATTTACGTCCATATACACAACACACAGACCAACGGCTTTACGTCCCATCCGAAGGACGCAGCAACAGTGGTTTTAAAAATGTGTCTTGCTAACGGACACAAGTATCAATCAGTTTCCAACCTATGATTCTACTGTGGCTATTCTGGATCCTCAATTGCATATATACTGTTCGGCAAAACCATTATTATCAATCAGTTCCCCCGTCCCTGTTTCTCACGGTGTCTTTGTTTGCTATACTTACTGAGTTAGTTCCCCGATGCCTCATCACGAGGGTTCAATAATGTATGTTATAGTATGCATTTTGTATCAATCAGTTTTCAACCTATGTTTCTACTGTGGCTATCCCAGTTCCTTAATTTGCACACGGTTCGGCAAACCATTATTATCATCAGTTCTCCATCCCTGTTTCTCACGGTGACTGTTTGCTAATCCCGCTAAGTTAGTTCCACATGCCCATCATGGAAGTTAAATGTGTATATTATAGTAAACAGTTTGTATCAATCAGTTCTCAACCCCCGTTTATACTGTGGCTATTTTAGTTCCTCAAGTTGCACACGTTTCGGAAAACCATTATTATCAATCAGTTCCCCATCCATGTTTCTCACAGTGACTGTTTTTGCTATGCTGCTGAGCTAATTCCTCGGGCCTGGCCACGAGGGTTTAATCTTGTATGTTACCATAGTATTCAGTTTTGTATAAATCGGTTCTCCATCCCCGTGTTGTACAGTGAGTGTTGTGGTTCTTCAAACTGCATAATGTCATGGCAAACCATTTGTTATACGGCTTATATGGTTCTCGATCGTGCATGGTTTGTTAGCTTCCAAGCCAAACAACTGTTGGGCAAAGTTTTTGTGTTTGCAGTTAGTTTTGGTGTGAGTATGAACTGGCGTCTTATAAGGCTCCACTTGGCCTTCTTACAGAGCCCGAATCTACAGGTAAACAGGTTACATTGCGCAGTTTCGTTTCATTCACATGTTGAAGCAATGCACGTGTGAACTCGCAGGTTCTCAAAATGAACTCAAAGTGTGCTCGTTGAATTAAGCTCAGGTTTCATATTGTGACTGTAGCAGCAATGCTAGTGAGATGGGTAGAGTTTGGAACCGTACCTCTTGGCTCATCTTGACGGTTCCTACATCTACACAGAAGGCGACAAGCCGTGGTCCGGAACTCTTTATTCCGTCTGATGTGAACGAGTACATTTAATAAATTGTTACATGAATGTAGTATCATAGCAGCACTCACCCAGTACACTGAGTAGTTTCCAGTCCAGTGCGAGTACAACATAATGATACTCAGAGGTAGAGATGTTAAAGTGACTCCACAGCTCACCATGAGAAAACTCGCGAGTGACTTGGAGTCGCTGGAGCGATGGTTGATTGGGTGCCCGGAGGGTGTGATCCGGGCAATACGCGCTACGTGTCGCCGGACTATCAGCCGTATTCTCCAATAGAGAACTATTGTGACGAGTAGTGGTAGGATAACAGTCAGGGCTAAATAAATGACAAGTAATAATGTGTAAGATTCATCAGATAGGGAATTGCTATCCACTAAACACCAATTCCACTCCTGTTTATAGTGAGGAACGGCGCCAAAATACCAGGAGTATGTCAAAGTTCCGCATACCACGGTAATCCAGATACAAAGTGTGATGTTATACGCTCTGCGCGCCGTAAGAAGTGACGGATAGCGTAGAGGTTTTTCTACAGCAATATAGCAATCCAAGATGACGGTCAGAAGTGACATGAACGACACCCCGTTGAACAACATCCCTGATATAAAGTAAAGCTTGCAAAGTACTTCCTGAACCATGACGGGGATGTTCTGTACAGCGGCCGCCGTGGCGGGTATGAGCTTTCCAGCGGCCACCGTCGCGGGTATGAGCTGTCCTGCGGCCACCGTGGTGGGTATGAGCTGAGCAGCGGCCACCGTGGCGGGTATGAGCTCTCCAGCGGCTACTGTGGCGGGTATGAACTGTCCAGCGGCCACCGTGGCGGGTATGAGCTGTCCAGCGGCCACCGTGGCGGGTATGAGCTGTCCTGCAGCCACTGTGGCGGGTATGAGCTGTCCTGCAGCCACTGTGGTGGGTATGAGCTGTCCAGAGGCCACTGTGGCGAGTAGAGCCACACCAGAGAAAAGTCCGGCGCAGAGGTCCGCCACGATGAGAGACAGGATGAAGATGCGGCTGACTTTACGCATCTGGGTGGAATGTTTGACCACCGAGATGCAGAAGGCGTTACCGGTGATGATGAGGAAGACGGAAGCGAAGAGCAAGACGGCACGGAGGATGTCGAACCAAAAAGGCGGCTCGTCTGATTCGGCGTTAGATGTAATATTGGAGCTCATTCTTGTTCCGTACGGAGCTTCCGGAGCGGGCTGCACTCCTTCACCGCTCATACACCTCCATGCTAATAAAATGACTAAAACGTATAGAGACAACGTTCGTGTCTCTGTGCTCATCAAAAATCCAGAGAACTTTCTTGCGTGATCTGACCCACAAGTCTCAAAGACTCACGTTGACTCCGTGAGCATGCAACGCTCTTCAACAAGAGTGGACGGGTCGAGTACACTTGGCTGTTGCGATCGTCCCATCCTCTTCAGACTATTATACACAGTGTCAGTGATGCGTCATACTGCAACCCCCCCCCCCCCCCCTCCCCCCACTACGTTTACACACTTATTTGTTTTCCCATTAATTTAATGCAGGAGCGGAATAGACGATAGTTGGACAATCAGGGGTGAAAACATTAAATGTTTTTATTTGATTTTAAGAATCCTTCAACTTCTCACGTTCTTTCGTTTGGCATTGTCGTGCCAAAGGCAGTATTGTGTTGTCTTTCATTAAACGCAATGCCCGCTCGTAATTGCTTTCATATTTGTAAAGAATAGTACTTTTGCTTCTCTGTCAATGCTATTACATCTCACCAACTTGCTGTCTGGTTCTCGTCACAATGAGTATCAAAATCAAATCAAATGAAAATTTAGTTATAACATTTCTTCAAAGTGATTTACGGATGTTGCACTACTCTGCCTCGCCATTTTTCTTTACATTTTGATATGATTATTTACTTCAATACATTTTAGATATTACATTGTCAATGTGAAAACACTTTTGGTTTTGAGTTTGATGCGGATCGTAAGCCTTCATGAATAAAACATGAATAAGTTTGCAAAACTGCTGATAGATTCTGTAACAATAAGGAACAAACTATACACAGAGAAGAGAAGTGAGGCTATAGTTTCCCCAGCGGGATATGAACATAAAGTTCACTATGATTTGGACTGCAGGTGTTGTTAATCTTTTTTAAAGACACTGGACACTATTGATAATAGTCAACGATCAGTCTCCTCTCTTCTCTGTGTAATTCAACATATGCATAAAATAACAAACCTGTGCAAATTGAGCTCAATCGGTCGTCGAAGGTGTGAGATAATAATGAGAGAAAAAACACCCCGTCACACGAAGTTGTGTGCTTTTCGAAATCAAATTCGTGGAAAATTACTCCTTTCTCGAAAACTATACATCACTTCAGAGGGAGCTGTTTCTCACAATGTTTTATACTATCAACCTCTCCCCATTACTCGTTACCAAGTAAGGTCTTATGCTGATAATTATTTTGAGTAATTACCAATAGTGTCCACTGCCTCTAATGCAAATGATTGGCCATTGTTTGTGATGACCATTTGATAAAGGAGACACAAAATAAAAAAATAATATTGCTCCTTGCCCTTCGTGTAATTTTTTCTACATCTCCAGCTACATACTTTTTGTTTTCGTGTGCAGCTGAAGAATCCATATCGATGTCGGTGCCCTCGTACGCCCGCCCCCAACCCGTACTTTTTGTGTTTTGATTTTAAAAATTACCGGAGTAAATTGTAAAATTTTGTAAGCTCTGATTAATTCAATAATTGTAAACCCATTTTTCCTTGTTACACGCTTACACGCGGACAATATAAATATCTGTTTCCCTCACGTCAGTCTTTTTTATAAAAAATAGAAAATTGCATAACAAGAGCTCTGAATCGGGGCTTGCTTACCGGGAAGTGGAAACCAAGAAAGGGAAACTGTACAATTTTAATTAACCATAAGTGTCCCAGCCCCTATAAAAATGATTCACACCACACCCCTGTGTCCCTGATAAGTACATATTTTCTTGGTCAAGTTCGACAAATGAGCAGCCAATTTCATTTACATGCGTTCGAAATAATGACAGTGGACACTATTGGTAATTGTCAAAGACTAGTCTTCACAGTTGGTGTATCTCAACATAAAATAACAAACCTGTGAAAATTGGTCGTCGAAGTTGCGAGATAATAATGAAAGAAAAAAACACTCTTGTCACACAAAGTTGTGTGCTTTGTGATGCTTGATTTTGAGACCTCAAATTCTAAACTTGTGGTCTCGAAATCAAATTCGTGGAAAATTACTTCTTTCTCGAAAAATACGTCACTTCAGCTGTTATTGAAATTACACCCAGCTATATATACATTTTGTTGCGATCGACCTTGTTCTGAAATATGTTATTACACAGTTTGTGATTTCGAAAACACTTTAATATCCAAAGTAGGGCAGGTGTTTTTCTTATTTGATTACTTGTTCTCAGCGTCTACATAATCAAGGTATTGTTAACCGAGCAAATAGAGGTTTTATGAATGTGTGTATGTTGTAATACCCGTATAGATTTAGTCCGTTTCGGGATGAGACGAGATAGTCGCAACTTTGACTTTCTTTTTGAATTCCCAAATTGCATTTTTTTTTTTATGGTTACGTGATGCTTTTTCCCCCCTTTTTTCTGGAGGAAAAAAAAAAAGAAATCAAAAACAAGAACAATCACAGTTTACGCAATACAAACAAAAAAATATTATGTTATCATATTCAACACATCCAAATTTGAGCCGCAAGGTGAAATAAACGGTTGTCATGGTAACGCAGACCTCTTCATCATTTTATTTGTTCATTGATTCTAGCTAGATACAGACAGAAAGGAAAAATGTCCCTTTGAATTTCGATGAGCGAAGTCACCGTAATTACGAGCAGAAATGTCGTGGAGGTACCCCCCCCCCGTCTCAAAGTCTAAATAGAGTTAATAAAGGCAAAGCTGATAGCGTTGAAGCGACATTGGAATATTACTGATTGGCTGAGACTATACTCGTTAGAGATAGCGTTCTCACATAACGAGGCTTGATTGGCGATGTTCATTTTGTTAAGGTAGTCGCCTTAAGCAATATCGTTCGCTGCACGAACTAACGCCCGGTTCATATACTTCCTGCGAATGTGTGAATGCGAAGCGAATTTTGATGTTATTTTTTCTTTCTTTTTTACCGCATACATCTTCATTTTATCGGGACTTTATTTTCGACACTTTTTGATTGTGTGGTTTTTGTGTGTGTTTTTTTTTCATGTTCGCCCAAACCGAGGCTATAAACCACTACGGGGGCTAACAAGAAGAAAATTACTCAATGTCTCAATGTAAAAAGAACTCCAGGGAGCTAAAGGTATTAATGGATATTCCTCGTAAAACAGTCTATAGGTTGTAGGATGGAGGGGAACATGCACCCTGCAGCGTATGCTTCGTAGGAGAGTTGAGCACATTTTCAACAGTTCCGAATTTGTGACGTCAACCATTCGTATAATTCGCACTCGCAGAGAGCATGAACCGGGCGTTACTGTCCGCAAAACGAATAAGTTAACACACACACTTCTGGATCCAAGATTTATATAGACTTGCCTAGTCCCTCCAAGTCAGCCTCAGTTGATGTTGCGCCCTCTGTAAGGACTTGTAATCACAAGGTTGTAGTTTAGAATCCTACCAAGCCAACCGCTGATTCACAATGATCAGAATAAGTATTGTCGGCAATTTTCTACCTCACTTTGAAATGAAATGTTTACAGGTTAGTTTTGTATATCTACATTAGTTTGATTTAAAGTAAAAAGAAGTGGGAAAACTTCATACGACTTGTGTATTGTCTGGTTTATAAGACGTTGTAAACTTAAACAGAGACAAAACGTGTTGACTATACACAACCATAGGGTTGCTGTCATTGCTTTGCTAAACAGTTGGGACCGGACCAACCAGCATAACAAGAGCACTGACACTGACAGTTGTCGACTGAATGAGACTTCATTTTACTCTGACCAAGATAAGATGCTGTCTTCTTTTGTTCACCACACTCAAGAATCTTCCCAGTACACCTGCCGTGGTTGTTGCACAAGGTAGAGGCACAGCTTGAAGCTGCCTGGGTGATATTTCGTACGAGTGGACCCAGAGCCGAGTGGATGTACGCCTTGAGTTCGACACACGATTCCTTATCGTGTGTATCATTGTGATCTCCCCAGAATATAACTCCGTTTAAACCTTTCTCTGCACTCGCCAAGACCGTGCTCTTCAGATCTTCCTGTTGGGGTGAGAATGAAAATAACGTAAAAGTGACGAATCTACACACACCATGGGGGTCCAATTTCATAGAGCTGCTTAAGCAGACAATTTTGCTTGACACATTAACTGCTTAGCAGAAATTAGCAGGATGTGAGTCCCAAATTGTGTATTGGCCTAACAGTTTGGCTGTGAACTTGTTTCTGGTAAGCATAACTTCAATGTGCTTAGCCGCCTTCTTGTGTTGAAGCAGCTCCATGAAAATCGGCCATGTGTGTGTCTGCAATGACTGGATGTAGTGTTCCTCTTTTGTTTGTAATTTTTCGTGTCGGGGCCGAGCAATCTAGTTTACCGGACCCAAGCTCTCATGTTGTCAGCAGCAGAGTGTGGGTTCGAATCACAGTCATGACACTAGCTTGTGCCCTTGAGCAAGGCACTTAACCATAATTGTTTCGTAAAATGTTGGAAGGTATATTGCATTCTGCCCTACCAACCAGGATCAATACCCATGCATACATCCTTACGGACTGAGAAGAAGGGGGTAACCCTATAAACCACATGAGTTGGTGGCAACGTGCCCCAGGTGAAAGTTTAAGTTTTGCCCTAACCTTGATGTGGCACACCAAAGCAAAGGAAAGAACCATGGTTTTCTTTAAAGTTCTATGGGACATACTTACCATAGTGTAATAGTACTTGGTGTGCGAGTAGTTGAACCGGCAATAGCTGTACATTGGCATGAGAGGGTTGTCCGATTTCTCCCTCACTCGAAATGCCTCCCCGAGAGTAGCATCAACGAAAGCGCTCGACCCGTTCAACCCTACATCAGCACTCTTCAGGTAAATAGATGGGTAGATCGCGGTTGTATCATCAAACAGCCACCGTAGTTGGTCATTGTGTTTCATCGCTGTCGCGTTACAGCGTCCAACATGACGCACGTTGTTCTCGCAGTAGGGATAGTGGTAGAAACCCCACAGGCCTCCGGGGCGTAGCAGCTTGCCCAGCTTGACCGTAGCCTCGAAGAGGGCCTTACCAGCCGTCTCGAACTCAAGCTTAGCGACGCTCTCCACTTTAGCCGCGTCCCAGTCGGGGTGATGGCGTTGTACAAAGGCGATGGACTCCTCCGTGTACACCCTACGTTCTGGCCAGAAGTTCTCGCCCCAGATTGGACTCCAGAACTCCCAGTCGATGACAACTAAGCCAGAGAAGTTTTCATCTGGGATGGCATTGGTGATGTCATCCGTGGCCTTCTCTAGATAAGACGTCATGTTGACCAACTATGATATTTTGTGAGAAGAAAATGAAATACATGAAGCCTTAAAGGTTCATTTTAAAGTCGTACAACACAAGACCAAAGGGCCACTAAAAGGAGAAGGCTACAACAACAAGAAGACAATTTAAACAGAAAAACGCATCTGTTGTCAATCCTCTTAAACTTGGATAGATTGCAGAATAGAAGATACATTTGGTGAGTTTCAGAGTGACGCAGATAGCAGCGAAGTTTTGTTTTCCTGCATGCCGGCCAGCATGTTAAAATAAGTTCTCGGTATTACCTTTGAATTTGTTGGTAATTTTTTAGATTTATTATGTGGCATTCATCTCTTCATAAATATGTTCATTATTATTTGTTTTAACTGTATGCTTAATTTTCATTGTCAGCATGAATAATAAATGTGCATTGAATGCCCCTTATTTTTGACCGCGCGAGGGCGCTATAAATAGTATTTTGATCACTTCCGGGGGTACACGCGATTCGCCCTGCACAAATTAATAGGCGTTCTGTCACTTTTATTGCGCCGTAGTTTCAATTTGCTTTAGAGGTGGATTATAACGGCTCCTTTAAAAGTCTTATTGTCTGTGATGGATTAGATGTCTGTGGTTATAATGTGTTCCAATCTTTAAAAACTGTTTTGGGTATGAATGAATATACCCCCGGAAGTGATTGAGAGCGCCCTCACGCGGTCAAAAATATGGCCCATTGAATTAAATTGAATTGAAGAAGCCATTTGAATCGTAGTGTAGTGGAACAGATACGGTGAATATGAGAAGATGTGGCAAAGCGGGTGATGCGAATGCAATGCGTTTGCAAGAGGGCCAATTGAAAGACCTATACGAAATACATGGAAAGACTAAAACCATTTGTGTATTTAACCCTGTTTAGGGGTGTACATGAACTTGCCTCTATAAACTAGTCTTGATTTGTTACTCCCAGTTTTTGTACCAGCCACCGGTAGGGGGCGCTACATCGATCGTTTTGACTCGGAAGGACTGGGTCAAGTCTACACATCTGGTCGAGATGTTTGGTGATACAGATATCTCTTCTCCAGTAATTTGTGTTGCGGACAGTAATTCGCATTGTAATAATATCGGCAACCACGTTAACAAAATTAACGTCTATAATCAAGACTATGCTCTAACCAGGGTTACACGCAATAGCCTACAACCTACCTGTGGAAGTCCACCGTTGACAAACTTGCCCCCTTTCAAATAAGGATACATGCTAATTCCAGCATGATCGAAAAGCTTTATGAAGCTAACCTCACCAGGCTTATTGGCATCAATATTGAACTTCTCGAGTTCCAAGTCAACGCCAAAGCTTTCCCAGCACGCTGTGTAGTTTACGTTCCATGTTGCCGTGAATGGGCGTGGTGGCCTTGGTTTCCCCAGACGGTGATACACTGGTCTCTGTGGCACGTCATTGCCAAACGTGTTCGCATCAGGGACAGAAGTTAGAACAATGATGAAGATCACAGCATACATGGTTTGAACAGTGGCATGTGCTTCACGCGGGCACATACTCCTTCTAGTTTCAATCACTGAGTTGTAGAAATTAAAGGACATGGGAAGCAAAAGATTGGACTTGACGATAGCATGCACCAAGCACCAAGAGAGAACTACTTCCGCATTGTAAAAAGCAGACATCCTTCCCTATCTATATACTGTAAAGCTACGGATATTTGTGAGAACGGACCACGGTACTTCCGTTCAAATTAACGTGAGGTTGTCACTATGAGGACACTTGTGACCCTTCTTTCCTCACCCGCGCTATATGCACAAAAAGGCCTTATCGCAAATACCAATGCGCAAGCGCAGACTGTTGAATGAGGTGCATTGTGGGATATATATGGATCAAATTTGGATACCAGCTAGACCACAATGCACCTAATTCCAAGCTTTACGCGCGCGCCCCGGTATTTGCGAAAAGGTCTACGGGTCTTGCTTTGTTCATTATACAATAGAAAAGTAGGTATATCCGCCGGGGTTCTATAAATGGCATGTTCGTTGGGAACAGTAAAGTAAGAGTGACAAGACGTTAATGCCGTGAGAGCGTAAACAACATTATGTATAGCTAGCTCTCCACGACAAAAGACTGCTCTGTCACTGCTCTCGTGCGACGCTTCTAACTCCCCACTGCGATTTGTTTTCTCCCTTATCGTCCATAGTCGCGAGAGGAGTAGTCTCGCGAGAACATCGCCAGTGTCGCGAGAGTCAGAACGCTATCACAACGAAAAACATTTAACGACTGGTCAAACAATTATGACGAATATTGGTGAAATAAAGACTACTACTGGTGTCTAAACATAGAGCAAGAGAAGGGTGGTCTGTTTGGGCAAGGATCTTTTACGAAACCACCACATCCCCCCCCCCCCCCCCCCGAAATAGCCCTATGTTGCCTATTCGACATATACATCATTCGAAATAAAACTTGCCTTAAAGACCCTGGACACTATTGGATTGCCAAAGACCAGTCTTCTCACTTGGTGTCCTCAACATATGCAAAAAAATAACAAACCTGTGAACATTATTGAGCTCAATTGGTCGCGGAGTTGCGAGATAATAATGAAAGAAAAACACCCTTGACACAGGAAGTTGTGTGCTTTCAGATGCTTGATTTCGAAACCTCGAATTCTAAATCTGAGGTCTTGATATCAAACTCGCGGAAAATTAACTTCTTTCTCGAAACTACGCCACTTTAGAGGGAGCCGCATCTTCCAATGTTTTATACTATCAACCTCTCCCCATTACTCGTTACCATAAAAGGTTTTATGCTAATAATTATTTTGAGTAATTATCAATAGTGTCCACTGCCTGTAAGATTCGAAGATTCGAGCAATTGTTCTCGTCATTCATTTAATGCAATCAATTAATAACAAGTTTCATTGTTCTTCAGAGAAGTTCAGCTTAAAGGCAGTGGACACTATTGGTAATTACTCAAAATATTTGTTTGCAAAAACCCTTACTTGGTAACGAGTAATGGGGAGAGGTTGGTAGTAATAAAACATTGTGAGAATCGGCTCCCTCTGAAGTGGAGTAGTTTTCGAGAAAGAGGTAATTTTCCACGAATTTGATTTCGAGACCTTAAGTTCAGAATTTGAGGTCTCGAAATCAAGCATCTGAAAGCACACGACTTAGTGTGTCAAGGGTGTTTTTTCTTTCATTATTATTTTGCAGCTTTGATGACCGATTGAGCTCAAATTTTCACAGGTTTGTTATTTTATGCATATGTTGAGATACACCAACTGTTAAGACTAATCTATGACAGATACCAATATAGTGTCCAGTGTCTCTAACATTAATTTGTAATTATTGTTGGGAAAAACAGACATTTTTAATTGCAGGGCCAATTTCGAACGTCTCTCTAAAATGCTTCTTTTTGGCAATTGTGATTCCTATATAATCATAGTTACGATTTTCTTAGATATTGTTATCACTGTATCGTTTAGGTTGCAAATTTTGCCACAACCATAAAGCTCCAATGGCACCTTGTACACAAATGCGAGTCACACACTGATGGCATTACTGTGATTCCACGCATAAAAAGCCAGCCCTATACGATGAAAGGCCAGACACTGTGTAGCAGTTTGAAGAGTGATGCGGTCACTCTTGTGTCTTATCACTTAAAAGTTTTATTCAATTGTAGAACTTTGTATTTGTTCCCAAACTGTTATCTTTCTAAAAACAAGTTATCATAATCTGATGGAAAGGCAGCTGCTGAATTCACAGATTATATTTTCCATGACGTCAGACAAATCCTCTGATCACTTTCCTTGATGCGAGATCAATGTTTACATTTGAATCGATTTTGGGGACTTTAATTTATCGAAGTATCGATTATTAACCATACAATTATTACACTAATCAATTCAATAGTATGCGTTGATATACATTAATTCTTTACATTTAAACATGGCAGAAGGTGCTTTATATGTAGTAAACTAAACCAAGTGTCTGCACAAATATGGCAGAAAGTTCAAAAGAACAAGTGTCGTGCTACCAACATCATCATCATCCCAGGTGTTGTTGGTGGTATGGACAAAATTAAAACAGTAGATTGACAATAGATTAATTGCAGTTTTCTCAATGGGAGCACATTGTAAGTTGACTGCCAGGCCTCGGTTTGGTTATAGTGGGTTGAATGAAAGTAACACAAGATGGCTGCTGCGCCAAAAAAAAAAAGTGAGAAACTTTGTGACATCAATTGCGGACTATTGATATTTATTTTGAATGTCCCTACAAGTACACATCCACCAAACAGAACCTGTCTGTGCAGTGACTTGTATTTATTGCCGAAAGTCTGCTGTGAATATGTCAACGCATGCATGAAGAATGATTCGTGCTAGGAATACACAGTCTGAGAAGCGTTACTGACACTAACACTTCTCAGGTTAATTATTGATGTAACAACTGTTATCCTATATGTATATTTGGTGTGCGGTAACACCATGTGTGTATCTACTTGCCAGGTAGAGTTTGTTCTTAGAGAACTGTCTTGCTTTATTCTACTACCGCGGAGTAGATGTTCGGGGGTTCGGGAGACTTCTCAGTTCTGAAAAGAACTGTCCTGTTTTATAACTAGTACCCGGGCGGATGGTATAGAAAATAGGGAAGGACTACTACCTTAGCTTATAGGATCGTGATTAACTGTACTACCGCGGAGTCAGTTCTGTTATCCTAATATTGTACATAATCACCAACGATAATAATAATTACAATATTTATGGAGTGCTTAATATACGTGTGATTTGAATTGAAATTGTTATAAGTTTTGTATAATATCGAAAGCTACTGGGTTAGGCTTCCACCAAAAGTTTTCATTTTCCCATTAATTTTAAGAGTGATTACCTAACATAGGCTTTATATTCATTCCCTTTAAAGTTTAAGCCACCACCATAAATGCATCTGAGAACGATGACGGCTGTCTGGTCTATTAATACAAAGATTGCCTTTTTTTTTTGCTACGTTGCAGAAATTAATCTGAAGGGAGGATAATAAGTTAAGGCTATTAAACAAAATAAAGGATTATTACTTCATTCAGAGACTATAAAAGAGGACGTCCGATGATGACAGAAACATAACCTGAATCAAGGCGACCAAAGGTAAGTGAGCTTTCGATTCTATACACTTTGACTTTGTTTTGTACATGTACACTGTTTTTAAGGCACTGGACACTATTGGTAATTGTCAAAGACCAGTCTTCTCACTTGGTGTATCCAAACATATGCAGAGAAATACAAAACTTGGGCTCAAATGGTCAGCGGATTTGCAAGAGAATAATTAAGGAAAACACCTTTGTTGCATTACTTTGTGTGCTTTCAGATGTATACTAAAAAGCTTCAGCTGAAGTATTTTATTAATTGATTGAGAGATTGCAGCTTAAAAAAAAAACTATGTTACTCAGAGGCAGCCGTTTCGCACAGTTTGTTTATACCATCAAAAGCTCTCCATTGATCGTTACTAACTAAGTTTTTATGCCAAAAAAATATGTTGAGTAATTACCTGTATAGTGTCCAGCGCCTTTAACCAGGTTCCTGCCGCCATTTGATACACTGAAAATATGCCTCAACATTGTGTCGTTTTTCTTTTGCTTTGCGAACTAACAAGGTCGGCAATGTTGTGAAGTCAAAAGTTTTACTCCACAAATCAGAGTGCCGTTAGACGTATAAGGACAACCCTGCAATTTCGAGGCATGATCATGCGTGGATCAGTTTTTTCTACTTCTAAAACATCTTTCTAACCATACGCATTTTCATAACAAACGTTTTCAAACGCCTTTTAGTAACCAAATCGCCCAATCCAGGGGGCAACGTGTCCCTTTAAAGACACTGGACAACACTATTGATATTGTCGAAGACCGGTCGTCATACTTGGTGTATCTCAGCATATGCATAAAATAACAAACCTGTGGAAATTTGAGCCCACTGGTCGTCTAAGTGGCGAGATAATAATGAAAGAAAAAACCTTTGTCACACGAAGTTGTGTGCTTTCAGATGCTTGATTTCGGAGGTTCTGAGGTCTCGAAACTCTGAGGTCTCGAAATCAAAGTCGTGGAAAATTACTTCTTTCTCGAAAAATACATTAATTCAGAGGGAGCCGTTCCTCACAGTGTTTTATACTATCAAAAGCTTACCATAAGGTTTTATGCTAATAATTATTTTGAGTAATTACCAATAGTGTCCACTGCCTTTAAGCAGCTCTATGAAATTGGACCCATGAGTCTTTAGAGCGTAGATTGTTTGAGAGAAAAAAAATGATTTCCTCCAATAACTGTGTATTGTTCTTCCCTTTTCTCTTTTGTCTATGATAGATTCTCAACATGAAGACTTTCATCCTCTTGTGCCTGTGCCTGGCTGCTGCCAGTGCTACTCTTGCTCCTCTTAAGAAGGTGTCTCAGCGCATCCCCAACAAGTACATCATCAAGATCAAGGTAAGATCCTTCACTTGGTGGACCTTGAAAGAAGGGATGCTTTTAGTAATTGTCAAAGACCAATATCCTCACTTAGTGTTTCCCAACAAATGCTCAAACCTCTATTTGGGCTCAATTCAGCTCCGAAGTTGCAAGTTAAAAATGAAAGGGAAGAACGCCCTTGTTGCAAACAATGTTGTGCTTTGAGAGGCATGGGGCAAGGCTTTAGTATACGCCCGAGGCCTTTCTCAGAGTTCGGGTGAACATTTACCTATTACTTTAAAACTTTAACTTCAAAGGGGTTGCATCTATGAAACAATGTTTTTTGCCTTAACAAGTAGGTTATTATGGCTATTAATTGTTGGACTAATTGCCAAGGGTATACCCTCTCCTGAATTTTAAGGTGTTTTTTAGGAACAGGGGAAAACAATTTCAAGCTTTCAATTTCAATTATGACGATTGTTTTTTAGATTAACGAAACCGTCGGTTGATTTTCACAATTTGCAAGTTTCATGATTTATGAGTAACACATTGTTTATAGCTATCTTCACATTTTGTTTTCTCGTTTAGGATGGTTCCAAGTTGGATGAGTTTGTCGACCGTCTTGAGACCCGTACACGATCCCTCAACATCCCCGCCTCCATCCTGAAGAAGTTCCGTACCGTCATGTCCGCTGTTGTGGCTCACATCCCAGACAGGTTCATCGACACCGTAAGTTTCTACTTTACTTGTAAAAACAGAAGAACTCTTTTCGTTTGTACCCTTTCTGTGTCTGTTTCTCGACCGAATTACCAATTTAGACTTCTCTTCATTCTGTAGATCCGTTCTTTCGAGGGCATTGAGTACATTGAGGAAGATGGTATCGTCAGGACCCAGGCAGTCACTTGGGGTCTCGACCGTTCTGACCAGAGATACCTCCCCTTGGACGGCAGCTTCAACCCATCCGGTAAATTTAAACTTCTAGTAACTTTATTTTGCAAAATAATATCGTTCAAATTGAAGTCTTCTTTCGACTCACCCCAAAACACCGCATGTAAATATTTCCTATTGCCATCTTCTTATTTCAGGAACTGGTGCTGGAGTCAACGCTTACGTGATTGATACCGGAGTCAACCCCAACCACTGGGAGTTCTCTGGCCGTGCTACCGCCTGGTACGATGCCCTCGGCGGCAGCGGAGTTGACTGCAACGGACACGGAACTCACTGCTCCGGTACCGTCGGCAGCAACACTTACGGTGTAGCAAAGGACGTCACCATTTACGGTATCCGTGTGCTCAGCTGCATTGGATTCGGCTCCAACAGTGGTGTTGTTGATGGTGAGTATTTTTCATAATACCTGTTCCGCTTTCGGAAAACTCGCATTTTCTGTAACAAACTTTGGTTTTATGTTCAAGTAAAGTTTTACAATTAGAATTTTTAAAAGAAAGGTAACAATTTGTTTTCTTGATGCCTAAACCAATAGGAATTGACTTCGTTGGATCTAACGGACAGCTGCCCGCTGTTGTCTCCATGTCCCTCGGTGGTGGTGCATCTTCTGCTACCGATAACGCCGTAGAGAACCTCGTCAACCTCGGCTTCACCGTATCTGCTGCCGCTGGTAACGAGAACGTCGATGCCTGCAACTCTTCCCCCGCTAGAGTATCTACCGTAAGTCGCCATTTGAATTCATGACGACCCACAAACCATAACTACCCCCCAAAAAGAAAATGCAAACATTAACCACTGTTAGAGAGATTGCAAGGTTACTCACTTTGCCTTCGTTTGGAATCAATGTTCTTTCTTGCACCCCACGTATTGCCCCTCATATTATTTTTACAAGGTAGTGTACGGTACAAAGTATCATTGATTGACCGATTTGTTTGATATTTTTCTCGACCCGAACAGACCTTCACTGCCATAAGAAAACTTACTCGACCTAATTTAATATTACCCTTTCTGTTAGACTCCATGCAAAACCAGTTTGTTATTTCTGCATACACGTTTGCAAAATGTGACAAACCGCTTGAAACTTTTGAATGCACTTGTTCAACAAAGCTAGTTTAGGGTACAATTACACAATAGATTTGACTATAAATTTGATTGTTTTTTTTCTTCTTCTCCCAACCTTCCAGGCCATCACTGTCGGTGCCACCGACAGCAGCGATGCCAGAGCTTCCTTCTCCAACTACGGTTCATGTGTGAGTATCTTCGCTCCTGGTGTAGACATCACCTCAACATGGCACACCACTAACTGGGGAACCAACACCATCAGTGGAACCTCCATGGCCTGCCCCCACGTTTCCGGTAAGAAACAGTTCTCCTCCTTCGAGATTTAACCAAACATGGCAAAGAAATCTTACTCGAATCTAATATAACCCTTTCTGTTTAACGAGTAATGGGGAGAGGTTGATAGTATAAAACATTGTGAGAAACGGCTTCCTCTGAAGTAACGTAGTTTTCGAGAAAGAAGTAATTTGATTTCGAGACCTCAGAATTAGATTTTTGAGGTCTCGAAATCAAGCATCTGAAAGCACACAACTTCGTGTGGCAAGTGTGTTTTTCTTTCATTATTATCTCGCAACATCGACGACCAATATTGAGCTCAATTGTTATTGCATGCATAGGTTGAGAGTGAGAATTCTGGTCTTTGACATCTGCCAATAGTGTCCAATAGTGTCATTAAACAATTGTTGTTGTAAATTTACATTATCATTGAAAACACCTTCAATCCTTTTTTGGATTTGGAAATAAAGTTCAGTCAGTTAGTTGACACAGAGTTTAAATTTTCTCATGAGCTTTGTATCATCAATAATATGACCGAGTATATGCTTTCTAACAGGTGCCGCCGCCATTATGTTGGGCAACAACCCATCCCTGAGCCCAGCTGCACTCAAGTCATCCATGCTCTCTAGCTCTACCTCCAACGTTGTGTCTAACGCAGGTTTCCGATCCCCCAACAAGATGCTCTACATCGGCAACTAAGGTAGGCTTACTCAATGACCTGACCCTCTCATAGCTTATCCTTAACCCCCCCATACCGACCCAATTCACCCATCCGTATTCCCCGTTTTGCCCATTTCCCCCTTCCCAGCCTCCTTTTATACGAATCCCTTTGAAGTTTTTACTTTTACATTTGAACGTTATTTGTATTCATATTATGTGACAATTGTGTTTTGGGGTCTGCTAATGTCAATATGATAATAATCACTTCAGGATTAAACAAAAATCAACAGATTTGAAAAATATTCAGAGGTGTTGAGATACCCCACTGCTGGTCACTTACCAGGGCTTAATTTCATCCAGAAAATATGGCTTAGCAGGTTTCTTTGTTAAGCAAAAACCACAAGATTAGTTGGTGCCAATTGCAACAATGTAAACTGTACAGAATTTTAGCTGATATACAATTTCTGCTACGCAAGATTTGTCAGTGATTTAGCACGTCTTTGTTCATACAGGCTTTATGGATATCGACCCTGTATTGAGTAATACTAAAGGCCAAATAGTCATTATTTTCTAATCTCGTCAGCGATAATGCACTCCGAACCAATAACATCTGTATACAAAGATACTTTCAAATACCTTTCAAGAGCAATGCAATTTTAGCATTAAACACATTCAGGCCCTTGACCTGGGCCCATACCTCACTGATCGATCTTAGTGATTTGTTTGTCACGGAAAGCACTCCCGGGATGATTACTTTAGAGTACACCACTCGAAACGCTGAGAAGGAGATAACCCTCTCTCACAAAAAGTCTCTTCAAAAGACAAACGATAAATTCGCTGATTATGTGACCGTGTGAGGGCGTGTGTCAACCAAAGTTACGCGATGCAAACTGGGCCCAATTTCATGAAGATGTTTTTAAGCAGAAAACACTGCTTGCAAAAATTCCTTGCTTCGCAAAAATTAACACACCATTGATAACAGTCGTTTTTAATGAAGTAATAATTTTGTTTTTGTTTGTGTTTTCTCTCTTTCAGTTTGGCGAGAACTGACGAATGTTTTGGATGGACACTATGCATCTATAACATTAAATACACATTTTGATTAATATTTAAAATATTTTAAAATTAAAAGTAATGACTGTTCGTATGACGACAGATTTGAATTAAAGAAATAAATTTGGATACAAACTAAAAAACAACTTATCAACGTTTGATTGTGTCGTGTTCAACTTTGATAAGACTCCCACCCGGCAATCTTGAACTCCCCTCCCTCCGCCCCCCCACCCGGCAATCTTGAACTCCCCTCCCTCCGCCCCCCCCCCCCCACCCGGCAATCTTGAACTCCCCTCCCTCCGCCCCCACCTAGCAATCTTGAACTCCCCTCCCTCCGCCCCCCCCACCCGGCAATCTTGAACTCCCCTCCCTCCGCCCCCCACCTAGCAATCTTGAACTCCCCTCCCTCCGCCCCCCCCCACCTAGCAATCTTGTACTCCCCTCCCTCCGCCCCCGCCTAGCAATCTTGAACTCCCCTCCCTCCGCCCCCCCACCTAGCAATCTTGTACTCACCTCCCTCCGCCCCCCCCCCCCCACCTAGCAATCTTGAACTCCCCTCCCTCCGCCCCCCCCACCTAGCAATCTTGAACTCCCCTCCCTCCGCCCCCCCCCCCACCCGGCAATCTTGAACTCCCCTCCCTCCGCCCCCCCCCACCTAGCAATCTTGAACTCCCCTCCCTCCGCCCCCCCCCCCCACCTAGCAATCTTGAACTCCCCTCCCTCCGCCCCCCCCCCCACCCGGCAATCTTGAACTCCCCTCCCTCCGCCCCCCACCACCTAGCAATCTTGAACTCCCCTCCCTCCGCCCCCCCCCCCACCCGGCAATCTTGAACTCCCCTCCCTCCGCCCCCCCCCCCCCACCTAGCAATCTTGAACTCCCCTCCCTCCGCCCCCCCACCTAGCAATCTTGTACTCCCCTCCCTCCGCCCCCCCCACCTAGCAATCTTGAACTCCCCTCCCTCCGCCCCCCCCACCTAGCAATCTTGTACTCCCCTCCCTCCGCCCCCACCTAGCAATCTTGAACTCCCCTCCCTCCGCCCCCCCCCCCCACCTAGCAATCTTGAACTCCCCTCCCTCCGCCCCCCCACCTAGCAATCTTGTACTCCCCTCCCTCCGCCCCCCCCCCACCTAGCAATCTTGAACTCCCCTCCCTCCGCCCCCCCCCCCCCACCTAGCAATCTTGTACTCCCCTCCCTCCGCCCCCCCCCCCCACCTAACAATCTTGTACTCCCCTCCCTCCGCCCCCCCCCACCTAGCAATCTTGAACTCCCCTCCCTCCGCCCCCCCCCCCACCCGGCAATCTTGAACTCCCCTCCCTTGAACTCCCCTCCCTCCGCCCCCCCCCCCACCTAGCAATCTTGTACTCCCATCCCAACCTAGCAATCTTGTACTCCCATCCCTCCGCCCCCACCTAGCAATCTTGAACTCCCCTCCCTCCGCCCCCCCCACCTAGCAATCTTGAACTCCCCTCCCTCCGCCCCTCCCTCCGCCCCCCCCCCCCCCCACCTAGCAATCTTGTACTCCCCTCCCTCCGCCCCCCCCCCCCCCCCACCTAGCAACCTTGTACTCCCCTCCCTCCCCCCACACACACACAAACACAAATCACAAACGAATGAATTGTATATCACCCCCATTGTCTCCACCCCTACCCACCCCACCCCCCCCCCCCCCCCACCCACCCCACCCCTGAGAACGTCTGGAGTAATGCATAAATGTATACGTGTCTAGCAAAGCTCAGTAGCTAAGCTCAACAAAATTATTCTTACCGGAATAAGGAGACCAGCCAAGTTACATAAAAGACAACATTATTTTCAAATGTGTACTAGTTTACTTGCACCTTCATTCTAAATAAACATTATGTTTTTACTGGCAAGTCTTTAAAGACAGTGGACACTATTTGCAATTGTCAAAGGCTAGTCTTCACAGTTGGTGTATCTCAACATATGCATAAAATAACAAACCTGATGATTTGAACTTCATGTGTTGTTAATCTTTTTTAAAGACACTGGACACTATTGATAATAGTCAACGATCAGTCTTCTCACTTTGTGTATTTCAACATATGCAAACAATTAACAAACCTGTAAAAATTGAGCTCAATCGGTGGTCGAAGTTGCAAGATAATAATGAAGGAAAAAACACCCTTGTCACACGAAGGTGCTTTCAGATGCTTGATTTCGAGACCTCAAGTTCTAAATCTGAGGTCTCGAAATCAAATTCGTGGAAAATACTTCTTTCTCGAAAACTACATTACTTCAGAGGAAGCCGTTTCTCACAATGTCTTATACAACCAAACTCTCCCCATTACTCTTAATCAAGTAAGGTTTTATGCTAATAATTATTTTGAGTAATTACCAATAGTGTCCAATGCCTTTAAATCATTGCCGCGAGATCATGAGGGAGCCAGTTGCAGCACATGTGGTTTTGCATAGACACTGGCGGTTGGAACCAGTCAAAGAAAACACCAGGTACCCGATTATCGCTTTACACCAAAGACACGTGTTAGGAGTCAGGGTGCTCGACGGGTCTTGATGCCGTGTTGACACACGCGGGTATTCTAAAATGGCTTCCAGTCATGCTCGGACTTCTTTACCGTTCTTTATCTTCATATCCTTCTTCCTGTGCCGAAACCTCCATGAATATCTGGTCTTACACAGCAGCCATCCGTAGGAGAAGCAATAATGGTTATGTGTCTTCTTTAAGGACACAATGTGTGAAGAACAGGACTCGAACCCACACCCTGCACATCAGAAACACCAACAGCAACACTACAGTACAGTAGATCTCACTGTGGATGATTGATAATTCCAGCATGTGATTGAATGTCTTTGTGGAGCTGCAGAGGTAAGCGTTTCGTTTTTTAAAGTTGTTCAAAGTGTAGTCTCGAGTGCATCCATGAAGTGCTAGGGATACCGTTTACTAATAGTCCTTAAAGCCATTGGACATTTTCGGTAAACAGTATTGTCCAAATGCCCACACCTCGTGTATAACAACTTATACATAAAATAACAAACCTGTAAAAAATTAGGCTCAATCGGTCATCGGAGTCGGGAGAAATTAACGGGACAATCCACCCTTGTTTTTGCACGTTTCGCCGTGTCATGACACGTATATTTCAACAGAAGTCTTTCGCCATTACCTTCTGTAAACCCTGTAAGTTATCTGTAAATCTGTGAACTTCTATTTTTTTTTTTTCTGTTCCGAAAGTGTATAATGGCTTTAAACAGGAATTTATTTGGGCGTTTTTTTGGTGTATACATGTAAACAGCACTTGCGTGTATACAACGGCCAAAATAGGCCAATGTGGTTGGCACAATGCAACCTGCAGCCAATGTCAAAAGAAACAAGTCAGTGTACAGAGTTACGTAAACTTTCACCCTTTCTAGTTTTCATGCTATTGTATGCGACAGCTAATTCTACTTCCCAATAAATTATCTCCTATATAATGAAAGCCAAATTACTTTCCTTGTGGTAATAATAAATGTAACACTACTATCGGGCAAAGAAAGATGTTGATAGTTAATTATTTACAGTTCCATTGACTGACTTTATGAGGTTTCTTAGTATTAGAACTAACTAAACAGTGGGACGTAGACATATTCATTTGAGATGCGTTTCATATTTCATATTGAAACCATAGCTGATCATATTTTCATAAAACTGAACATCTACTGCCGCGACACAAACTAATGTATTCTTGTAAAGGTTCTACAATATTCTCGCTTTCGCATTCTATCCATGGACGTTTATCTACACTTTCTCATCCCTGACCCCAACTGATGTATTATTGTCAGTGTATTGTAGAGTTTCTCTTCAAGTGAACATAATTGCTTCAAATAAGACACCCAAAATGATGTATAAAGGGCCTATGGTCATGTTCTCTTCAATCATATCGCTTCAAATAAGTCCCATCTTCAAAATGTATGTCAGTATAGGCCTATTGCCTCAATGACCCAATCTGATGTATTGTTGTAGAGGTTCACGATTTTAGATGATTTTCCCTGGAAAGGTATCATCAAGTGAGCATACTACTTCAAATAAGACCTAAACTGATGTAGTTTTGGTCATGTTCTCTTCAACTGATCATATACTCTGCCTATATGGAAGTTAGTAAGAAAAATCTCAATAAATCAAAGCGCTGTGATCATGCCCTCAATGCATTAACTCTGTATGGGTGTGCGTGCGTGCGGGGTGATGCATTGTCTAATGTCTACTACTTTTCTATGATGCTCATGATCAGAGTCGGTCAGTAATCATGCCTCAATTATTATGAACTTCAAGTGAACATAATTGCTTTAAATAAAAAACAAAATGATGTATTAGCTCAAATATGACCCAAACTGATGTTTTATTGACGAGGTTCTCTTCAGGCGATGATAAAATTGCTTCAAATTAAGACCCAAACTGATGTATTATTGGTCCCTAATGTTCACAAAAGCTGATGTGTTAGCCTTTTAGACGTCATGCTCATATTCTGAGCATAAACTCAGTACATGTAATTGTCTCAACTGGGGTATTACTGTTCATGTTCTCTTCTGAAACATTGTAATTACTTGATGTATCATTTGTCATGTTCTGTTCAACTGAACATTTACTTAGTGACTAAAATAATGACCCACAACTGATGTATTATTGGTCATGTTCTCTTCAACTGAACATACTTATGGTGACTCAAATAATGACCCACAACTGATGTATTATTGGTCATGTTCTCTTCAACTGAACATACTTATGGTGACTCAAATAATGACCCACAACTGATGTACAGTATTATTGGTCATGTTCTCTTCAACTGAACATACTTATGGTGACTCAAATAATGACCCACAACTGATGTTTTGTTGGTCATGTTCTCTTCAACTGAACATACTTATGGTGACTCAAATAATGACCCACAACTGATGTATTATTGGTCATGCTCTCTTCAACTGAACATACTTATGGTGACTCAAATAATGACCCACAACTGATGTACAGTATTATTGGTCATGTTCTCTTCAACTGAACATACTTATGGTGACTCAAATAATGACCCACAACTGATGTATTATTGGTCATGTTCTCTTCAACTGAACATACTTATAGTGACTCAAATAATGACCCACAACTGATGTATAATTGGTCATGTTCTCTTCAACTGAACATACTTATGGTGACTCAAATAATGACCCACAACTGATGTACAGTATTATTGGTCATGTTCTCTTCAACTGAACATACTTATGGTGACTCAAATAATGACCCACAACTGATGTATTATTGGTCATGTTCTCTTCAACTGAACATACTTATAGTGACTCAAATAATGACCCACAACTGATGTATAATTGGTCATGTTCTTTTCAACTGAACATACTTATGGTGACTCAAATAATGACCCACAACTGATGTTTTGTTGGTCATGTTCTCTTTAACTGAACTAAAATTTAGAAATGGAACAGCTTGACATTACATGTTATTGTAAAGTTGGAAGGTTAATAACAATGTTTAGCCCAAAATGCAAGTACACACAAACAAGTTTTGCTAAGTGTGTATGTTTCTTTATAAGCAACCGTTCAAATCGACAAAAAGCCACGCACCGTTTTAAGCATTATGAAAAACCAAATCGTGTGTTTAAATAAAAACAAACAAGTTCATACTCTTTTTTTCAAAAATTACAAACTATGTTTAATAATTATCATACTAAAATAAAACACTTGAAATAATTTGAAGTAGAACACGATTCATTTAAAAAATATATCCATTTGATTATCATTTAGAATTATGCACAAGACTCTAAACTCTAAATAAACAGAAAACAATAATCTACAATGGCTTATTCATTCTAAAAAATAGTAAGAACATTTATTTATTTATTTCAATCATGTTTTGTTGTTGTGTTTCCGAAGGACAAAAACCCCATGTCTGGATGACTAAACTGGACGGAATATTAAACTTCTCAACGAACCAAAGCTAACTTTAAAACACAAATAAGACACAAAACAAAGTACAAAAGAAATTTCAATTAAGCAAATTTCACCTAAGAAAGAACAAAATACATCAAAATAAATAATACCAATTCTGCTCATGCTTGGTGTTCATAAATTATCAAACTGGAATTAATTTTTTACTAATTTTGTTTTTGTTGTACCAAAATTATTAAGAAACATGTGAACTTGCCAAATGAAAAATTTGAAGGAAAAGTACAATATTATTATTTTTCATGAACCATCTAAATGTTCAGGTCGTACAGCTACAATGTACATGCAGTACTTCTTTTGAAGACCCCGCCCCTCCTTTCCCGCCAAAGTAGTACTTATTTTATATACATTGCATATGAGGCTTATTTCCATGGCAGCAATCAAAATAAACTGTCGTGTTTTCTTCAGTTGCTATGATGCATTTCCTCATGAACTTTGACACAGTAGTTACATGTAAGACCGAACAATTTATCTTTAGTTTATCTTCAATTGTATTAATACATTATAGCATTATACACATGTTCTTGAAGTCTGAACTGAACTATAAAAGTGTGGTGTTTAAAAACATACTAAATATCTTATCTGATCTAGTGTTTGAGTTTTTGTACACAAATTTCTTGACTCTACAAGTGACCCTTGCTTTTTTACAGTCTACCAACAAATCCAAAACACAAATTATACCCATACAAATCAAAAAGCAGTTAAATGCCACTTTTTGAAATTTGTTCACAAACATTTTACACTCTACTTGGAGTAGAAGTCAGGCAGCCCGCAGTAGTCGCGCAACCAGCAGTTCGCTGCAACTCGACTTTCTCACCACGTGGGACCATAAACGACTTGTCCACAAGTCTAGTCTAACCTGTTACCTCTAACTTTACCGAGCCAACACTCCCACTATAAAAGTTTTCACATGGTTGTACCCGCAAGTTTACTATTTATTTACAGTTTCTTCGTATCCAGTCCATGCAAAGCTTCAAACAATACTGTAACGTCTTGTTTGTACACAGCTCAGTGGAAGAAAACATACAATATTCCATTTTCATAGAGATTGCACTGTACAAGTTTTACCCAGTTTTGTTATAAACAAAGAAGGCACATCTCAAAACTTGTACAGTTTGTATTTTTGTAGCTATTATGAACTTACTATCAAACAAGCTGTAAAATTCCCCATGATCAGTGTAGTGTCTTGCCTGCCAGGAAAGGCCTTGGAATGTACAAGGTCACTCTTTCTATATTCAAGGTTAAATGTTCTATGGTCTTCTTGTTGTATAATCTACACTGTGAGTTGTCTTTTGTTTTACATTGTCTCCCAAGTTGCGTACCAGTCGGCTTTCTACATCTATCATTCTAGCATTTAAAACTTCCACATTCTTCAACTATTACGATTAGGATAGTACTTGGAATAAAATAGGAACATTTCATTTGAGTACAAGGCCTGACCTACAAATTCACATGGTGTTGACTTTAATATCCTAGGCCATAAAAGTTTGAAATCAGACTTAAGTAGGAAGGATATCAGGCCTGAACTAAAACGTCCTATAAATATAAGTTACTTATTTTAGATTTCTGATAAGGTTTTGGTTTAGTTCAGATGCTTTCTCCTGTTGTCTCCCATCTCATGTCATCTTCCTTTTCACCTTCGTCTCAAGACCTCCCCTACATCGGTATTCCATTCAGTATCCTGATCTTGGCTGATGAGCCTGCTTTACGACTGTGGACGGTCAAAACCTGAACGTATATAATAGATCAAAATAAGACGTGAATAATCAACTGTGATGTAAACTTGGGTGTGATCCCTGGCTGCAGGGCAGTTACAAACGGTTGTACAAGTACATGTATAGCTTGTCAGGCCTGGATTTTTATCTTTGAACATGTTGTAAGGGCAAGGCTATTTTCACTTTGCACCAAGGCCAAGAGTCCCAAGACCAGGGGCAACGAGGGCCATGTCCTCCGTGGCCTGCATGTAATTCTAGGCCTGGCCTCAGGTAGAACTGGTACCACTTTGAGTAAGATCCAGTGAGCTTGTTTAGTCAGTCAACCCGTGATTGACCACTGATTAGCAACGTACAGTGACTTACTCACTCGAACGACTCATAAGAAAGTCTTGTCAACCATCGGTACTGCCATCAGCATTTTAGTTTTTTTAACTGGTCCCCCTTGTGTGCTTCCCACAAAAGAAATCGAAAGAAATCATAGTAAAAAAGCTGGTTCCAAATGGTCGACCACTGTAGTCAACCAATGGTCGACTAGCCTTGGGTTCGAGTCAAAATTAGTGAACCATTGTGTGCACTCAAACTGGTCTCAAAGCCTCACATTGGCTGGCACAAATAGTACCCAACCCAACCCATCCCCTTGTTCCCATACGTAGTTGACCGGAATATTAAAAACATTTCAAGGGGCACCAAGAGACGAACTTTGAGAGATTTATTCACATGAACACCTGCCTGCAGTGCCAGTCATCTGGTTTAGAAAAGTACACGTAACATTAGAGAGGGTAATAACTCTGGAGGGCGCATGTATATATGTGTGTGAATGAAGATTGGTCCCCTGTCTTTATTCCCAAGGATATAGACAGGTACACTTGCTTTTCAAAACCAGTAATTTCATTGGATACAATGATGTCCTCGGATAAACTGGCAGTAAGCTTTAAATATCCAGGTTTTGATTGGTCCGAGGTGATGTGTGTGCAGCTGACAAATATCACCGAGGACCAATCAAACCACAGATAATTATGGAGAGCTCACTTACGGTCATTTGCATGCAGTGTCCATGAATGCACATGTAGGTGAAAGGTGAATGTGGATTGACCTAGACTAGAGGCCTTCTCTGGCGTTATTCACGAGCCTCAAAGTTTGATGTCAGATGTCTAATTTTACTCATGGATGTACAATCTAGTGTAAATGTAACAATAGGCCTAATGATAGACTTACCTTGTTTCCATGGTGGTTCTGGAAGATTAACTTAGGATACTTGTAGGCAGCATGGGCGTACATGGATTCCCTGAACTCCTGCACAGTGGCAGTCTGAGACCACTTGGTCCGCACCCTGTCTGAGTTTTTCTGGAGGGAAAACAAAAAAATCTAATCACATAACCGTGGCTTTCTTTCACTTTACAAATTCTCACGTATTTAGCCTAAAGTCTCACATACATTTGATGAGGGATAAAGTGTTTGTTTTCTTCTACGATGTTTTCTTCACACATTGAGCTTTGCACAACTTTCAGACAATGATAGGTCTTGGTTACCTCAGTGAGGGCGATGTTTGGGTCTTGTGGTGACGTCATACTCAATGGGTCTATTGCCATCATTAAGTTAAGCCTTGACTTCACTACACCGGGCCAATTTTGTAAGCAGTTTTTAATCATCTTTGTAAAACTTGTTTTTTAAGATTGGTGTCTCATCATTTGAGTTTTTGTTCTTGTATTTTTAACTCTTGGCAATTTGTATATTTTTTCTCTTTGTAATTTGACTGCAATAAGGCGTTTGGCTGCGATGTTTTTTGAATTATTATAAACCATATCAAATCAAATCAAAATTTCACGAAGCTACAGAATCACACACATACTGTAACACGTTTCAAACACTCCCCTCATGTCGTACAAAGTACAGTGCATTAAAAACCCAGTTCATACTTCCTGCGAATGCGATACAAATTCTGAAATCACAGGGCTGTTTTCACAGGGAAGGTTTTGCAGGAAATCAGCACTGATGCAAACTATCCGTTGCAAATTTGAGACATAAAAACTGGAAGTATATGAACCAGGCTTAAGATTCTTACCAGGTCGGCAAGGGGAAACTTTCCGGTGTAACCTTCTTCAATATCCAGGTTGGTCAGGTCAATAAACACCTGTCCCATAGCCTCTGTGTTGCCCAGGAATGCTTTGTCAAGCACATGCAAGACAATATACCTAGTGTAGATCAGAGCAATAAGAGAGTGTTTTGTTAATATTGAAGATTAGTAGCTGTTTCTTGTATTGAGAGAGAGGGAGAGAAGGGGCTTGCTACAGAACTGGGCCCAATTTCATAAAGCCTGTAAGCACAAAAACTCGCTAAACACAGAATAGAATTGTTTAACAGGGGGCTTTCTACAGAGTGGGTCCAATTACATTAATCCTTTAAGCACAAAAAACTTGCTACACACAGAATAGTCTTGCTTAGCAGAATCAGGTTACCAGCCCAAATTACATTTAAGTTTGCATTGTTAGGGATGGTGCCCAACTAAATTTTTGCTTAGCTTAGCAAAGAAATTTGTCGAACAGTATTTTCCATTTTGTGAAATAGGGCCCTGTTTTTTTACCTTTTGAAAAATGGTGCTTACTGTTATTAAGTTCTGTGAACGACAGTACTCAACCCTAGCTGGAACTCTTTATTTCTTCGCCCCACCTCTGAGAAAAGAATGTTTGGTGCAGGTCTGGTGTGTCATGGCCGAGTGGTCAAGCGCACCAGACTTAAAGGCAGTGGACACTATTGGTAATTGTTAAAGACTAGCCTTCACAGTCGGTGTATCTCAACATATGCATAAAATAACAAACTAATAATTATCATCATAAAACCTTTCTTGATTACGAGTTATGGGGAGAGGTTGATAGTATAAAACATTGTGAGAAACAGCTCCTACTGAAGTGACATAGCTTTCGAGAAAGAAATCATTTTCCACGAATTTGATTTCGAGACCTCAAGTTTTGAACTCGAGGTCTCGAAATCAAGCATCAGAAAGCACACAACTTCGTGTGACAAGGGTGTTTATTCTTTTATTTCTAAATCGCAACTTCGATGACCGATTGAGCTCAGATTTTCACAGGTTTTTTATTTTTTGCATTTGTTGAAATACACCAACTGTGAAGGCTAGCCTTTGACAATTACCAAAAGTGTCCACTGTCTTTAAGGGGTGTTCAGCACAGGGCTGTAAATTTACACTGGACCGCAGGCCTGAGGCCTGTGATTTAAGCATCAGGCCAGTAAACTATTGACCATACAAGTTTGTCTGTCTTGTGTTTGTGAACAACAATACCTCTCTTGGGTTTTTTCTAATTTAAACTGAGAATTACAAGTATCTCTAAATTCTTTTTGAGAAAAACAAACCTGAAAGACAAGAATTAGAGGAATCTTCTCTCGGAGCTTGCTCCAATGTAAAATAATGTGAAAAAGTGTAGACAGTTTTTTCCGCCTCATTTTGATTCCAATCTTGCAACAAATTTTCTAGTCCAGTCATAGTTTTGAGCTACAAGCCCTGCGGTCTTGTCATGGTCCCCCCCCCTACCCCCATAATTTGAGCCCGGGTGTTGTTGCAGTATCCATAAAAAAAACTAAAAAAAAAAACTATTGTCTGAGTTTAGCCCCTTGAATTACCTGTCTTGCAGCTCCTCCCGGGGGACGTTGTACTCAAATATTTCTTCCCATTCTGGGTTGAGTGTTTCTCGCTGAACCTTGGTCTCTTCTACTTTAGGAATTCCTGGAAGGATAACCTGCAAAAAGATGACACGTACATGTACTAAAGAAATTAAGTTCAAAAATATACCTCAGTTTCCCTTGTGGTTATTTTCTTGTATTTAAAATAAAAAGTCGCATCCAGATCATGTGGCTGTCGCTTCCCAGGTTGTATCCTAAATTTGTGAGAAATGATAGGGAAATGATAGGCTATTTAAAAAAAACTGAACTATGAGCACAAAGGGTGAAAGCTTGCGAGCGCAAAGCTTGAAAGCTTGCGTGCTAAAGCTTCCATATGCGCAGCGTGCAATACATCGATTTTTCTTAGGTTTTGAAAGCCCTAATCTGCAATCTGGGGTGTTCCATATGGTTTTATCTTCATTTTCTTATCACTTTAATCTTTGAAAAAAAAGTTGGGGTTGGGGGAAATCATAACCCTGATAACTGATGCTTACCTTCACATATGGATTGGGCTGTTTATTCTTGTCTCTACACACCAGGTCATAAGCTCTATGAATTGAGACTAGTAGGGTTTCCGGCAGCTTGTAAGAAAGACTAATCTCAAGGTCACCACTGATGTCAAGGTCAGTCTGGGGAAGGGACAAGAGCAATACATAGCGGTGTCATGGCCGAGTGGTTTAGACTTAGAGCATCGAATTCAAGGTTCTAGTAGTTAAGTCACAGGAGTGTGGGTTCGGGTCCCGGAGCGAGATACTTTACTACAATTGCTTCTCTTCTCCCAGGGGGTATGAATATGGGTACCTGCGAAGGTAGAGGCTGATATTGTCAGGATTGTGAAGTAAAAAGCCTTTGGAGCGCAAGGGTTGCCAAGGTTACTCCCAGGGAGCTACACATGTAAGAAAGATTAAAGGAATTTTATTGGCCCACTAATGTAAAGCGCATTGGGATGTTTATTATGAAATACGCTATAAGAACTAGTTAATATTACTGTACGTGCTTGATCAGGTTGGCTCTGTGGTTTCTTACCCTGCCTTTCACCTCTATGGACCTCGGTAAAATCAAACGTCACACACCAGCCTTGCAAGTTGAGTGCGTTTTTAGATCAGAAATGATGGCATGGATATGTCTCTACACCTCAGTTTTTGCCTAGCAGAGAAAATTTGCTAAGCAATATTTTCTGCTTACAGCTCTATGAAATTGGTCCCTGGGCTTGGGTCATGTGTGTATGGCCGCTCAGCCAGAAGACCCCAATAGATTTGTCTCACTTATTTATTTGTTTACATTACCTCTGCTTGGAGCTCAAACCAGCGGGTGGTAATATCATTCCAGTTGATCATACCCAGCTCAATAATGTTCTCGCCCATGAAGTCATCTTTGCCGAGGTGGTCATGACTCAAAACCTGTGGTAGGGCGAAATTAGGAAAGCATAAATGGGTCTGAGAGAGGGCATTTAAGTTTGTATTTATAATTGTTCCCATCAAGATGGAGTGACACAGTGTGTCTGTAAAAAATCCCTTTTGTTGCAGTGTCTGAAATGGCCTCTCAAGGGATTTGTGGGAGTGCCATTTTTGATCATGATCGTGATGACATGACTGAGTGAGAGATAGAGATTGTATGATCTACAGAGGCGCCAGTGTTTTATACAGGTTTTTGAGGCTGCCACTATTGCCTGTAAAGTAGAATGATAGACTGCTCGTAGCGGACTGAGAGCTTTTGGCATTTACATTATGTTGACTGGGATATGTTGTTGTTTTTGACTTGGATTTCCCTCAAACCCCTCTGACCACTGGAACTCTGTTGACTCGTTATTTTTTAACAGTCTTTGATTTCTGTGTTACACATGTAAGTATGCCAACTACTCCTGGGGCTGGAACACGGTTAATCCCCCTTCACAGTTCGTAAGGATGTAGAGCCTGTATGGGTATCATCCGATCAGTGCCTAGCTGGTAGACAGAATGCACTACCTTCCCAACTTGTGGTTGTGGCTTGTTATGCACAAGTGTCATAGACTGGAAATCGGACCACACTCTGCTGCTGACAACACCAGAGCTTGGGTACTGTAAACTACTGTAGACCGCTTGGCCACTAATTATTAGCTGGTCCATTCTGAAGTGCTCATTGATATACTTCAAACCTGAATGCGTAGTAAGCTGTTGACAATGTCTTTCTCTGCCACAGTGAAGGTGAAGATTTCATTAAAGCTGGGATTTAACGATCTCTGCACGTAGCTGGTCATCTTAGATCCATTACTACTGTCATCAGGGATTAGATCCAACTGCAAAAGAAACATGGTCGATTTAGTTCCATAAATCTACTTGACTAAGTTCTAAACTGAAACTTGTTATTGTTAATAGATTTGTTGCAAGATAGTTCTAATAAATATTAGTCAAAGAACCTCATATTGCAGTCATGTACATTTAACAGGGCTCCCCGGGAAACCGTATTTGCAAACTGTTACGCTGTAAAAATAACACCCTCCTTTGTCTGAAAATACAATTTACTGGAACAAAAATCAACATTTCAGTAAACAAAAACATGATTTAAGGTGTACATGGTACAAGAGCATTAATTCAGGTGGCCATGAAAATTTGGGTGGTTTGTAAGGATTATGTAATAACCCACAAAAGAAACTGACTGGGGAACTTTTTTTGTTTAAAGAGAAATTGACTAGAGCAGCACTTGAACCTGAGACCCACAGATTTCATGCCGACACTCTACCATCCATGAAATATTTAGCTCAAATGTTGGCAGTCTTCTTTTGGTTTTCAATATCTTTTTTTTTTTTGAGGTGTCAATCAGAAAACAAACAACCTGCAACTGCCGTATAGCCAAGAATCACAGCCCCAATGATACTAATTCAGAGCTGGATTTTCCCTCGTAATTTAGCAAGTAGAAAACCTTAGCCTTGAATTGTCCACCAACTCACCCTGACATAAGGATCTGACGCTTTGCCTCGTAGATCCTTAGCGCTGAGGTCCCTTGCACTGATCACCTTCACCATAAGAAGCTCTCTATGTTTGTCATACTTGAGGGAAAGTTTCACCTCTCCCTTGGCATCTCCGAGTGTCTTCATCACAGCTGGGTCCATTTTCTTGTAAAGTTGCTTCAGGATGTATACACTGTCCTGTTCAAATACATACAGATGATTGATAAATTGAGCAATTTTATTTTTATTTCATCTGATAGCCCCCCCCCCCCTAACTGTTGCTTATTTCAGGCCTAATATAGACGATGTGACCTATGTTTACATTCAAACCGCCCTCTGTTGACAAAACACTATATACGTCATGTTTTGCCGGGCACTGAGTTGCATAGTCATAGTAAGATTGCGTACACTTTCTAGCTGGCTGCCAAAACACAAAGGTTTTGCCTGGCGGTATGCGCGCGAATCATGTTATGGTTTTCGTGTGACGTCAGAGGTCACATCGTCTATACTTTTACAGGGTGATTGCCTCCATTGCCCCCTGGTCATTGAATTTAAAACATTTCAATGTATTTTAAATGTTCGTAATTGCAACATCGGGACTGGTTTTCCCTGGGGCGCTAGTAGTAGTAGTAAGTAGGCCTGTAGTAGTACTAGTAGTAAGTAATAATAATAATATTAATATCAATGTCTTATAGTGTACGTATCCACCAAACAAGGTACTCAAGGCGTTCGTTACGCCGAGTATTATTATGTACAAACTTTCAGAAAGATATGTTATTTCTACCTCCATGGTTATTGCAGTGATGAATTCTGAAACTCAATTATTTAGCACCTGGGCGAACCCCTTCTCTTTTCATTAAGTGCACTGGGTTCTTTTACATGCGTTACACACCAACGGCTTTACATCCCATCCGAAGTGCACTGGGTTCTTTTACATGCGTTAGTTAACACATGGGACCAACGGCTTTCAGTCCCATCCGAAGGACGAAGATAATGACAACATTTTTAACTGGGTTTAGATAATATAAAATTGTATAATTAAATAATGTCAACTGAAATAAGAAATGATATTAATTATTATTCCATATTATTGACATTGATGATGATTGTGTTGACTGTTGTGATGATGATGATGATGATGATAAATTACTCAATTCAAATTGAATTTTGTTTTTAATTTAAATTTAGGTCATAATTAATTATGTCGTCGTCGAAGAGAAAGGACTTATATAATAAGAATAAGGAGCTCCGTCAAACCTTATATCCATCAAACTCTTCACCAGTGCCCTGACTCATTAACGGTCCATATTGTCTTTTCTTAGGGTGTGCAGTCATCGTTTGTACCAATCTAGACACACGTTCGTTGTCGGCCTCAATTCTGTCGTCCATTTTGGATCGTGTTGACACCTTCCGATCCTGCGGTGCTGGTCGCTCTGTTGTTGACGCCGAACCACCCATTTTCGGTAAGTGTTTTTACCTCCTTCGTAGTGAAATGTAGCTTAGAAAACGGCTAGTGGATACAAAAATGCCTCATATCATCTACGAAACTTGTCGATTGCAGATTTTTTGCGATTTTAGACATGTAGACGGCATTTTGTCTGAACATTTGCTTCGGGCCAGAAGTTAAGTGCGAGATTCAGACGCCGTGTTGTTTAATGTGTGACGTCAATCGTGTTCATGGTGAGGAATTTCTCTACGACTGTTTTATGTCTGATAGAAGTGCTTATGTCTGACGACTGTTTCATATTTGTCTGTTCCTGGACATTGAATCTACCCCATGCAGAGTTTTTTACTCATTTTTTTTAACTGTTTATTTATTGTTCATTTACTGTGAGTATCTCGAGAAAAAAAAAACTGAATATCTTCAGCGCCAATAAAAGACAATTTATGCAAACATGCAGGCCTTCATATTTTATACAAATAAATAATAATATTAAATAAATAAATACATGAATACAACCAATCATATTAAATAAGGAAACAAATTTTTCCAGTAGTTTAAAGACTTGAATGGAACCTTTGAGCTTGAACTAATTGATATTTGTTTGGATAACCGTTTTCTTTCACGAAATAGTAAGTTTTGTGATGGGCGGAAACCGTACTTGAGTTTGAGACAGAACATTGTTTGTTTGAAAACGCCTATCCATAACCAAATAGTGAATACGGTGATTTTTTGAGTTAGGTTTGCTTTTTGGCAATCCCCACTAAGGCTGTTTGTTTTTGTACATATTCCTCCTTGGGGTAATTCTTGAAATTCTTTTTTTTTTCGCAATGTATGTTTATTGCATATCGTATCGAGGGTTTACACCTTTGGTCATTGGTGTGGACATCAGTGTCCCAATATGTATGAAATTACAAATCTGTGATCATTATTAGACTCAATTGGTCATCGTCAGTTGCAAGAGAATAATAAAAGAAGAAATACACCATTGTTATACAAAAGGGGTGCTTTCAGATCAGACGCCTATAGTCTTTTAATACTCGAGTGAGAAATAACCTCTTGCTCAAAAAGTATGTTACTTCAGTTCAGAGGGAGCCGTGTCTCACAGTGATCAACAGCTCCCCATTGCTTGTTTTAGTAAGTTTTTTTCTGCTACGAACTATTTTGAGTAATTACCAATATAGTGTCAAGTGCCTTTAAGCCTGAACATAATGCAGCATTCATGCAGTTTATATTATCCGCATTCTCTGCCCCGTCAACCCGCCCCATTTCCCCCGATGCAAAACAATGGATTCCCGCCCCTTGTAACCGTTCTGTGCCACTCATACAGTAGAAATCCTGATTATCCAGAAACACCTTTTATGTTGTGTGTGCTCGTACGTGCGAAGGCTAGGTATTTTAAGCATAGCAGGTGATCAATACAATGGCATCGATAGCATAATTTGTTATTGCCGTAATTTTTAGAGAAATTCCCTTTTACATCATAAATGGTTTGCGCTATGCGCGTAGGCCTACTTATAAATATTACCAAGGCAATAGCAACCGTTTCTTATTGCCAGCACAATACATGAAGCGGGTGCTGTCTCTGGCATGTTTCAATACTACCAGGAGATTGTTGGAAATGTTAGGTTAAAATAATAAACAATTTGTTTTGATGGTTTTATTTTCTTTTTAATAAGTATTTTTAATTTTAATAGACGGATAATTTGCATCGGGGATAGAGAATATTATTAGAACTGTTTTACCCATACACGCACCGATGTGTGCCTGTACTCAGTACTTTCCCTGTAGGGAAAGTAGATAATGTGAAATTAACTCACAGAGAAGCATTGCTATTTTAATTGTATTTCCAAAACAGCAGAAATAGGCATAATAGCTGACAGATCTATATTTTGACAATGAAGAACACTGCACAAGTGAATTTAATTACAGTTGATGGTGAGCTTTCGATTTCGCATGAGTCAGAATCACGGTTAGTTTTGATTTATATAATAGTTAACATTCATAATAGCGCAAAATCTGTTGAACGGGAGAAACTGTTTTTTTTTTTTTTTACCAATTACTTATGTTTGAAAACATAAATATTGCGGCTCATTTTGTGACGTCTCCCGATTGATTTTATGCACTGCCAAATGTGGTGTAAATAATAATCCCATAAAAATAGATGAATTCGCAGCAAGAGATGTTTGTTGGTTTTGTTAGAACGTACAGTGAATTCCATGAAAATAGTATCAAAACAGTTCATGCGGCACAAAATAAAAGTACCGTTTTATAATTTTTTAGCTTTGGTCTAGGCCTATCATTACCCCTATATGGTTATACAAATAACCATGTTGTGTAGGAATTCTCTGTTAAGTAACCAGAATCCGGTAAACAATAATAATAGTATATTTAACCATGGAGGAATAATTATTCCTCCATGATTTAACCGTGGCATTGATACAAGTGACCCCATTGTCCAATGTGGTTTATTTGTTAGGGTCCCCATTGTGTCAGTATTGCTATTGATCTCTCTGTAGATCCGGGTTGTACGGCGGACTTTTCGGACCCGCATGACGTCATGCTCGTATAAATGCAGCACTACATGTGATCATTGGTTTATGTGTCAATGTGCGCAGTGAGCAAGACTTGCACCTTGCTCATTATATATTAATATGCAAATTTTATATATTAGTATGCAAATTTTATGGTAAACCATGTGATGCTTTATAGTCGGTTGTGCTATGACGCCATGCTCGTATAAAAATATGCACTTACATGTGACCGTTGGTCTATGTCAAGTGACAGTGAGCAAGACTGTACCTAGCTCATTATGTATTAATATGCAAATTGTATTCTAGACCACGTGATGCATAAATTATTGTCGGCGGTACTATTTATTATTGAACTGATTGGACAGTTCTCAGAAACGGCAAGTGGACAGGTTTTTTTTTTTACCATCGCGCAGCCTATAAAAGGTTTTAGCACTGCGTCAAATTATTATTTGTAGATTCTGCTGCTCTGAAGAAGAACTGGACTATAATCTGTGGCTCTTGTATTTACTTCCAAGATGACTGGCGCTAATGCAATCCACGTTGGTAAGAACCTTTTTATATCATTATTACTAACTATATAATTGTTAAATTATCACAGAACATTATTTAGTTAGCAAATGCATCATGATTAGGCCTATGCCTGCAGCACGCACATTGGCTTGTTTTGTTTTTAAAAAAAGCTACTTTTTATACAAATTATTTTTTTGCGCGGAGGCGGGCATCTAAAAACGATTAAAATTGCTAATCAATATAATAGTTATATAATATAAAATAAAAAAACTGGTTTCACTTGGTCCACCGAGAAAAGTGTCCCTAAAGTAGTATGCTTTCAATCTGTAATCTACAGTCTCAGCTCTCGGTGTTTTATTTTTATTTTTTATAATTTACTTAATATTAACTTTTCTATAAAATAATTACACAAATTGAAACTCAAATTTATGTACACTGACTGTTATAATTATTATTATTAATAAATTATGTAATAATGTTTTTATCAATATTGTGTAATTTTTAGTGTTATTTGTTAATTTATATTTATATTTATATTAATACATAGTTTTCAATGATTCCTGTAAGTGGCGGCTATCCGCTGTTGGATGTCAATAATAAATAAATAAATAAATAAATAAATAAATTACTTATAAGCATAAACAAAAATACACAGAAAATATGAACAAAACAAAATAACAAGGACACTAATAAGCAAACGGAGAATAGCACATGCCTGGAGTTAAAACGGTTAACTAAATAGACTGGCTAAATACTGTTCATTGAAACATGAAATAATTAGTGTTTATTTGCCTTTGCACTTAATAGCTGAGAAACCAATGAGCAAGGAAGAGGAGGCACAACAACAACCTGCAGTTGAGAATGGTGCGGCAGCCGTAGTTCTGCCACCGGCGGCAGCAGCCGGCCTGCCACCGTACTCATCAGTCCTACTTCAACCGGTTGAACAAGGTCAAGGTTTCACTTCAGTTGCGGTAAGTTCAAGTTGACTACGTGAGTTTATTCATCTTGGTTGTTCTCGAGCAAGTTGAAGGACATCAAACTATTTTTCTGAACTGGACGGTGATGCCTGATATAATAACAGTTAACGGAGGCAACGAAGGCAATTGCCTCCATATCCATCGCCTTGGTGCCCTTGAATGCTCCAGTTTAGAAATTTACAATTTTCTCATAATAGGCCTATACGGGGTGCCCCTGCATCAAGAAAAAAAAATGCCAATGCCTTTTCAAAAACGAAGCACATGCCTTTGATGTGTTGATGATGTCTTTACAGTTACACCACTTCATACAATAAACTTTATAAGCAAGTTTTGTTTATTCTTTTCTATAGTTCAACACACCGACGGCTGTTCCAGTTAATACAGCTCCAGCGCCAGTAGAGAAAGCTCCCAGGGATTATTTGTACTTGGCTATATTCAGCACCATTTGCTGCTTCTTTCCGGTTGGAATATTTGCCATCGTCAAATCAAGAGATGTAAGTGTTTGGAAAAAAAACTGTCTATTTATTCAATTTTTTTTTTTTTTTTATATCAACAGCTCTCCATTGCTCGTTACCAAGTAAGTTTTATGCTGACAATAATATTTAAGCAATAACAAAAAATGTCCAATGCCTTTAAATTCGTGAGTGTTTACTGTTTTATTTAGGTACATAAGAAGTTCGGCCAGGGGCAAAGCAAGTCTGCCAACAAGGCGTCCCGCAAAGCTAAGTACCTGTCCATTGCCGCTATGATCATCGGCATTCTCATGTTCATCGTTATCGGGGCTGCTGTATGGAACTACGAAGCACATATAAATGATGGTGTGGTAGATAGTGACCATCCATTCAACGGTATCATTGATGACGACTAGAAAAAAACACCTCGAGTGTTAATAAATATCATCAGGAAAAGAACAAATATTGTTGTTGGTATTATTAATTAGAAGACAACGAAACGATTGTTTTATAAGCCTGAGTTTACTCTCTTTGAAGCTCATAAAGATGATGGTGTGGCAGACAGTGACCATCCTTTCAGTGGTATCATCGATGATGACTATAGAAAAAAAAATTTGTTCAGCTGCTTTATTTACAACTCTTGAATTCATGGGGAAACTGTAAAACAACTTGTACAAAAATGTACTGTTTTTAAACAGTTATTAATGCACGATAGTTATGAACGCACAACACTAATTATACCAACTATTCTCTGTTGTCACTGAAGTTTGAGCACATAATGTCATGAAATTGTAAGAGGCTTCTTAAATCTTAAACAAGATTTTGCTTATTAACTTTACTAATAACAATTTTTATCCCTTTTTAGGTTTTATTACGTGTACTGTTCTATGTCAATATGAAAATCTACAGTTTTAAATATTCTATAAAATGAGCAGGGTCCAATTTCATAGAGCTGCTTAAAGGCAGTGGACACTATTGGTAATTATTCAAAATAAATATTATCATAAAACCTTTCTTGATTACGAGTAATGGGGAGAAGTTGATAATATAAAACATTGTGAGAAACAGCTCCCTCTGAATATGATGTTTTTTTTTAGAAAGAATTAACTTTCCGCGAATTTGATTTCGGGACCTCAGATTAAGAATTTGAGGTCTCGAAATCAAGCATCTGAAAGCACACAACTTCGTGTGACAAGGGTGTTTTATTCTTTCATTAATATCTCGCAACTTTGACGACCGATTGAGCTTCAATTTTCACAGGTTTGTTATTTTATGCATATATATGTTGAGAAACACCAACTGTGCGAAGACTAGTCTTTGACAATTACCAATAGTGTCCAGTGTCTTTAAGCACAAAAAAACGAGCTAAGCGCAAACAAAATGATGCTTACCAGAAAAAAAGGTTACCAGCTAAAATAATATAGCATCCGGGACTTAGTATCCTGCTTGTGTCACTAAGCAGAATTAATGTACAAGCAGCTCTATGAAATTGGGCCCGGGTGTGGGTTTCTGTATATAGTACCTTTTTCTGTTTATACGTCGTCAATAATTGTTTACCCAGCTGACCAATGCAGGAACCTTCGATATTTGCAATAATTATCTGACCCTCTGTAGCATAGAGTAAAACGAACCTTTTGGGTTGAGTATGGTGTGTATGTTGTTGCCAAAAACTTATTTTCTTGTTTGGTAAATATATATTTATTTATATATTATTATTATAACTGGTTTAATTTCTATGTTTTTTGCAATTGTTATTTCCATTTTCTTTTTTTCATTTAGTGAATTTTTATTTTTATTTCTCTTTCAAGTGTATATATTTTGTATTAAGTGTTGTATATTTCACTGGTGATGTATGAGTATGTATCTTGAATAAATGAAGCTGTATAGCTAGAACGCAAATGAAAACTGTGCATTACATACAGTCATTATAATACATAAAGAAATTAATTAATTGAATAAATAAATAAATAAATAAATAAATACAATTATCATAAATTGAGGTATCTTTCCACCGAGATTAAAAAATAGATTGGTTATAATTGGATTGACTGTTTGAGATTGATACTTTTGCAAATGTGTTCTCTCTACACCAACCGTTTATTTTCTTCTTCCTTTTTCCCCCTCCCCCCCCCCCCCCCCTGTTTTGTCACGGGGTGGATCTGATGAACTGAATCAGCCCATTCGAATCAAATGCAAAGCCACAAAGTGATAACCATAAAAATTGATTTTACAAAAAATAAAAAATAAAATAAGCATTGTCACCTATTAAAGGCAGTGGACACTTTTGGTAATTACTCAAAATAATTATTAGTATAAAACCTTTCTTGGTGGCGAGTAATGGGGAGAGGTTGATGGTATAAAATATTGTGAGAAATGGCTCCCTCTGAAGTGCCATAGTTTTCGAGAAAGAAGTAATTTTCCACAAATTTGATTTCGGGACCTCAGATTTAGAACTTGAGGTCTCGAAATCAACCATCTAAACGCACACAACTTCGTGTGACTAGGGTGTTTTCTTCTTTCATTATTATCTCGCAACTTCGATGACCGATTGAGCTCAAATTTTCACAGGTTCGTTATTTTATGCATATGTTGAGAAACACCAACTGTGAAGGCTAGTCTTTGACAATGTTATTACCAATAGTGTCCACTGCCTTTAAATGTGTTAATGTAAACTCCTGGTTACCGCATCCTCCTTGTGAAAAGAACCCGCTCCTCCCCTGTGATGCTAAACAACAATAAACCCGGATTTCTATTGTTGATTATTCGTAAACAACCTCACTGGTTGGCACGGACGGACTGCCGATTATTGTTAACAAAAATGCAATCGTTGTGACAACCATCAGCTTTTTCTGCGAACTATAAAAGTGAATAGGGCCAATACGTTCCATGATTGGTTGCTTTCGTTTCCAACAAACTCAACACTTTTTGGGAAACTTACCAACATTTATTATAAAATAAATTTGGATACTACTTAAACGCAGAGGACACTATTGGTAATTACTCAAAATAATTATTAGCATAAACCTTTCTTGGTGACGAGTAATAGGGAGAGGTTAATAGTATAAAACATTGTGAGAAACGGCTCCCTCTGAAGTAGTGTAGTTTTTGAGAAAGAAGTAATTTTCCACGAATTTGATTTCGAGACCTCAAGTTTAGATATCGAAATCAAGCATCAGAAAGCACCCAACTTCGTAAGAACAAGGGTGTTTTTTCTTTCATTATTATCTCGCAACTTCGACGACCGATTTAGCTCAAATTTTCACAGGTTTGTTACTTTATGCATATGTTGAGATACACCAACTGTGAAGACTAGTCTTCGACAGTTGCCAATAGTGTCCGTCGTCTTTAACTTTGAATTATGACTTCTCATTTTTTATTTTTTATTTTTTTTGCAACCTTGGTTGGCAAAAGCTTTGGCTGTCGTTGCATTATATAGGTTTATCACTAAGAACGGCATTGTTGATGTGCGCGTTTTATGTAGGGCTACAGACGATCAAAACATCTATTATTATCGATGCGTGACGTACCGTAATTGTTAGGGAAATTCCCTTTGTTAATGGCCGGTTGTGCTGGTATTCCATAACAATAATTCCAGGAACGGATGATAGGCTATAGCATAATATGGCGGATGCTCATAATGCGCCAACGCCAGCACCCGATATTACCATAAAGCTCCTGCCTTGACTATAGGCACATAAATTATTGTTTGGCTGATTTAGGTTAGGCCTACCAAAATTTCATACAGCTTACATACTTACAATGGTTCTCAACTCATGTTTCGCCTAGTAGCTAAATGATGTGAGCCCTAGAAATTTAGTTTCAAATAAGCATTTTGCTTTTGCCATTATTTCCAACCGAATACAAAGGTGATTTATTTATATTTGTCGAATTAAAATGCATCCTTGCAGTGATAGTTACAGAATGTTGTCACTAGCTTGTTGCACCTTTTGTCATCTTAAAGTTGTATAGGGCCTATACATATATTTTGTTATAAAATTGCGTCCAAACGAATCACTTTCAACACAAAGTGTGCTCACTATAGACGGTCAAAGTCGAATTTGTTTTATCACTCATAATAATAAAACGTTTTCTTTGAGTGAGTTGAAAGCGATTTGTGTGTTGGAGTTTGGACTACGTCCTAAGTAATTTTTACACGATTATTTTTGCCATGGTGTAGATGTTGACTTTGTAATTATGTAGGCCATTATGCGTCTAAATTCTATGATTAGATTGGCTAGCGCTCTTAAAAAGGGTTATTGCGCGAACCAGAGATTCTCGTGTATGATTGCGCCCTCTTTTGGCAAAGTATAAAAAAACAACCAGGAACGTCTGAAAATCAAGACTAATCAATACCAGCAAATGAATGTTTAAAACCTGTACTTCAATGAACAGTTTAGACCATTTGAGTTTGGATAGAACCAGTCTAGTATTCGGGCCCATTTTTAATTTTCTGTTGCGACCACCGCCAGCAGTATTTCTAATTCTATCGTAAATGTTTTGGGAAAGGACACCCTTTAGGGGTAAGTATATAGATGATAATTCTGCGTGTGAAAGAGGCTTGAATGAGGTGTACAGGTTTGTTTGTTAGTATTTTTATATTTCTACCTCAATATCCATCCACATTGCCAAATTGGTTTCCGTTGGTTTATTTCATTTTTCGCCGCACACGCACGCAGGGCAGCGACACCACTTCGGCACCTCGCAAACTCGGCACCTGCAAACTTGGGGCACCTTGCAAACTTGGGGCACCTTGCAAACTCGGCACCCACTCGATCGGCACCAAGAATGTCGGCACGATACAAACTCGGCACCGGCCCTTTATTGACTAAACAAACTCGCTGCAAGCAATAATCCTCTCTATTAATATCAGTATCTAATAGTATCAGTGAAAGTGATAGTATTACTATTACTACTTAGTACTAACTAACAAAAGTATTATTGAGTCCTACATACTATCAGTATCACCTCGAAGTCGAAGACTATAAATAGTAATACTAATAGTAATTATAAAAAGAGTCAGCAAGTGGTGAAAAATAAACGTACGTGTACTTACACTTACACAGTGTTAACACAATAAAACAAATTGTTGTGAACGCTTTTATTAATATTAATGGCAAAATACCCAATACTAGTTATGGAAGTTTCATGATAAGAATTCCGTACTTTTGAAAAAATTTGGGCCCAGGAAATGTTAATGGTCCGCCCGCCGCAGTCCCCCGCACCGTGTTCAGTCAAGTTTTTATAATGCTGTTTAGGCTAAAACTGGTACGGGCCTAGCTGAAACTGCGTCCATGAGGTCGTTCACACGCCGTACTAAAGTTGGTCTAAGTCCACTTAGACCGGTTCGGGTTACTAGCGTGCTGTACTTTCAATCTAGGAGAATGAACTGCAGTGGGTGCGAGGCTGTGTGTAGGGGAAATTCCCTATGCCAGCAATATCACCACGTTGTTGGGAAGTTGGGAAAATACTGCAAAGTACATGTATTTACGTAACTTGCACGTGTGTAGTTGTGTTTATGAACGAATCGGAATTAAAATCGCGGCACCAGCTTTTGAGAGATCGCAACTGCCAATCGATTGAAGTACAAACTAAAAGTATTTATTAAATCGGAAACAGTGGTATAAAACACAAGAATGAAACGTGTTCTGTTTCATGGAATATGGACAATATTTTGGTGAGTTTTCTCGGCGGTTTGTATTAATATTTTGTTTGTTAAAAAAAAAAAAATTTGAGTCGTGTTCATGTTTGTTTTAAGTGCCCATATCCTCCCAGCGGTAAAACTGTTTTCCGTGTGTGATTGAGCCATTTGTATTCAATAATATGTTCTGATGATCATCCAGGGCATAGGGCACTCAGTATCTCGGCATGCTTGGTGCGTGAATCTGATGAATAAAACCGGATGTTAGAGTAACGGGGTCGCGTCTACTTTCACCTCTTAAAACCGGAAATAAACCGGATCAGGTTTAACTCTGTGCTGTCTGAACGCAATGGGTTTTTATTTTTACGACCACCCCCCGCTGCTCGTAAAAGTTAAACCGGTTCGGGTCTGAGTTAGTACGCTGTCTGAACATACCCCATGTTGGTGAAAGTGCAGCGTAAGTTTGTGTATAGATTTGTGACCAATTATATTTTCAATCTTGCCAATGTTATTTTTGAACAGAACTTCACTGCTACTATAAAGGGTGAGAGACATCAAGATGAGTATGAGAGGGAAACACCATCAGCATCTTGAGAAAGAGAAGCCAGATGTGATGGGACCCCGTAGCAAGCTAGAGGGTGTCTTGCAGAACCTAGTGGAGAGAGCTGAAGAAGAGAGGTAAATTGCCATACTTCCTAGGAAGTCGGGCCCGGGCTTCTACTGTTATTAGCGAGCTTGCGGTTTGCGACGACGGATGGCTCTGCGTCGGTATAAATGTTGTCGTTTTCAGCACAACGCAGATTCATCCCAAGTACTGTTGTAGAAATGCGCAGATGACGCCAAATGTAATTATTACTGTCGCAGAACCATCCGTCGTCAAAAAAACGAGCTCTCTGTCATACATGTAGACCCCTTGCAAAACGTGCAGCCCACTAACATGCCACTATCATATCCGCCATTTTGTGAGTCAGAAATGAGCACAAAATGCACAAAAGCTTGGACTCCCACAATGAAAGGAAATGGTTGACGCGCATTGTTCGGAGGTGCGTTCAGTGTTTTGAAGGTATCTATGAAAACAATAGACCCCCTTGCATAATGTGAAAAGCTACCAGGTACGCTTGGGTCATGGCATGCCCATGATTTTAAGCACAAAGAACAGCAGTATGCCTCCTTTTGGCCTTATGGATGGTGCTTTTTGTACAAGCAGCACAAAGCCTTCCATGGGCTCTGGGAAAATATTTAGGATGTTTGTCAAATAACTTATTGCAGTTGCCAATTTTGTTCCACAGCAGGACAAAACTGTTTGACCATGTAAACATGTTGTTTCATTTTCAGCAATGTCAGACATTTTACTGAATTCAGACTTCCCGGTAAACAACAATTTGGTTGTTTTCTCAAAACTAAATGAGCCATTCTATTTGATCTACTTCTCTTGCACCAAGGATACTGTTCACAAAAGCTCCCCTGAATCCTTAACTCAAGGGATTATCAAAAGGTGGAAGTGCCATTATTCCAGTGTAACATGGTTACAGACTTTTTTGTTAACAGTGACACTCTATTAATGATTTTTGTCTTGAGCCGTTTCTTTTTGTTTCGACTAAGGGGAAGGGGGGGGGTAATATTCAATTAAATTTAAGAATACATATTACTGCTCAACATTGCTTACTGTTGTTTAATAAGAGTACATGTAGACTGGGCTTTGTGTCCCACATCTGTTGAAGGAAAGCCAAAATAGTGTTGCTCAATACTCACTCACCTAATTTTTGATTTGTTTTTACAGTCATCCAGATGAAATTGAACTGGGTCCAATCATCAAAAAAGAAGTTGAAGACAGGTGAGATCGGATACTTTGATGATGTTGTCTAACTTGTCTACAGGGCCCAATTTCATAGAGCTGCTTAGCGGCCGATTTTGTCCTTACTGTGCGATTTCCATTTCATAGCGCTGCTAACCGTAAACACACGAAAAGGCATGCTAACCTTCCGGTGCTTACCGCACAAAAATAAATGACGTCACAATGCAAATCCATGGCCACCCAATCTTTCTGCTAACCTGTGAAATACGCTTGCACCTTAGCAAATTTTTTTGCTACAGTAAGCACGAAAATTTGCTTACCATTAAAGGATTCGGGTACTTTTTCAAAATGTCCACAGATTTACATTAAACTTACAGGGTTTGAAGAAAATGATAGTGGAAAGCTTCCCTTCAAATATTACTTACTGAGGTGCTGTAGTTTTTGAGAAACGAGTAAAACAATGTCATGAAAATACGTTTGTAAATGATTAAAAAAAAATTCGTCTCATGAGATGAAAATTATTTTCATGACATTGTTTTACTCATTTCCCAAAAACTACAGCACCTCAGCACGTAATATTTTCAGGGAAGCTTTCTACTATCATTATCTTCAAACTGTGTAAGTTTAGTGTAAATCTGTGGACATTGTGTTTTTTTGTCCTACAAAAAGTACCCAGACCCTTTAATGGCCGATTTTGTGCTTACTGTGTGATTTCCATTTCATAGCGCTGCTAACCGTAAACACACGAAAAGGCATGCTAACCTTCCGGTGCTTACCGCACAAAAATAAATGACATCACAAAGCAAATCCATGGTAAACGCGCATTATGGCCACCCAATCTTTCCGGTAACCTGTGAAACATGCTTGCACCTTAGCAAATTTTTCTGCTACAGTAGGCACGAAAATTTGCTTAGCCATTGGACACTTTCGGAACAGAAAAAAAATAAAAGTTCACAGATTAACAAATAAGGGCCAGGGTTTACAGAAGGTAATGGTGAAAGACTTCTCCTGAAGTGTTATTCCATGAAATGCTTTACTTTTTGAAAAAACATTAAAACAATATAAATTCTCGATATCGAGAATTACGGATTTATTTTAAACTCATGTCATGACACGGCGAAACGTGCAGAAACAAGGGTGGGTTTTCCCTGTTATTTTCTCCCAACTCCAATGACTAATTGAGCCTAAATTTTCACAGGTTTGTTATTTTATGTTGTGATACACGAAGTGCGGGCCTTGGACAATGCTGTTTACCGAAAGTGTCCAATGGCTTTAAGCAGTGCTATGAAATTGGGCCTAGGTGGTAACACTCAGTGTTTGCCAATTGGGCATTTTTCGTTGTTTTGAGTGTCATGACATGTCTTTAAAATAAATCCGTAATTCTCGACAACGAGAATTGATAATTGTTTAAATGTTTTCTCGAAAGTAAAGCATTTCATGGAATATTATTTCAAGAGAAGTCTTTCACCATTACCTTCTGTAAACCCTGTAAGTTATTTGTAAATCTGTGAACTTTTTTTATTTTCTGTGCCGAAAGTGTATAATGGCTTTAACGCCATGTTCTATCTTTCCTTTGCATTTGGAAGAATTTTTCCTCTGAACAGATTTTTGGTTGGAGAACAGACCGTATCGAATATGACGTTACCATTCAATGTGTTTAGACACGCATATATGGCCTACCCTACAATATGGCCACTTTCATTGCAACAAAGGTTTTTTCCTTGCGGTCTGTAGTTCGTCTGATTGAGTGGAGAACCAATGTCTGAGTCGTCCTAGTCTTTCAGTGGTTAATAAATCATGTCGAGACAAAGGTTCTGGGCTGAAATTAGTTCAGAGAAAAACAAAGTCTTTAAAAATAGTTTCTTTTCAGCGAAATCAAAGATGCTTTTAAGTGTTTTCAACTTGTTTTAAACTTTTAACATCTTGAACATACTCAACCTTATAAATCGGTTTGCACTTGTTAAACTTGAGTCGACGAAAACCTGATTCATATTTTATGCGATTGCGAATGGAACACAAATTTTTACGCCACAAATATTTTGCATCAGTTACTTGTGCTCAACTCCTGCGAAACCTTCGCTGCGAAAACTGTCCTGTGGCGTCAAAATTGTTATCGCATTGGCATTCGTAGGCAGTATGAACCGGGCTTAAATGTTCTTGAATGAAAGGGTTTCTTATGCAAGTCCCTAATGTGCATTTTTTCTACACTCATTTTGGATTGCTACAGTGAGCATGTTGAGCTTGCATCACCAGCAAAGAGACCCAACAGATCAAGGAAGAGAAGAAAGAGGGAACTTCCTTCAGAAAACCTTGACAATGAGACCATAGATGCAGCCAGGCTACAGCGTAAGTCTTTTCACAAATTTATGTACCTAGGTAGGGTCCTACTTTGGTAACAACCCAGGGAGAAGAAAATTGTGTTCTATTATTACAATTATCAAGTTTTAAACCACAAGGAAATTTGACTGGGTAAAGTTGTAAATGATTTGGGGTTAAAAAAGAAAATTTTTCTATGGAGCGGGATTTGATCCAATACACTTGATACTATTAGTAATTGTCAAAGACTAGTCTTCACAGTTAACGTATCTCAACATATGCATACAATAAGAAACCTGTGAAAATTTTTATCTCAATCGGTCGTCGAAGTTGCAAGATGTTAACGAAAGAAAAAAATACCCTTGTCGCACCATGGTCACACAAAGTTGTGTGCTTGCAGATGCTTGATTTTGAGACCTCAAATTCTATATCTAAGGTCTTGAAATCAAATTCATGGAAAATTACTTCTTTCTCGAAAACTACATCACTTCAGAGGGAGCTGTTTCTTACAATGTTTTAAAAGCTATCTCCCCAGTACTCGTAATCAAGAAAGGTTTAATGATAATAATTATTTGGAGTAATTTCCAATAGTGTCCACTGCCGGCGCTTTACCAATTAAGGTTGCGTCCTATGTTGGTGGTCTCCCTACATACTTTGGCAATACCTTTGTTCGAGGGGGGGGGGGGGGTTGGGGGAAGAAGCCATACAATACAATCGTTAGCTACCTAGGGATGGCACAATGATGTGTGCAAAGGCTAGATAGCCCAGTTGGTGACATTAAAGCTAGAGGGTTTTGGTTCAAAATATTACCTCTTTCTCAAAAATCTGTTTATACTATCAAAACTTACTTGTTAATGAGCAATGGAGAGCATTTGAATCAACAGCTCTCCATTACTCATTACCAAGTAAGTTGTTATGCTGACAATTATTTTGAGTAATTACCAACAGTGTACAGTGCTTTTACACAACACATCACCTGTAGGTGAGTACACCTTGTTGACATGCAATGTGTCCCAGTGGCCAATTTTGGCAGAGAGCTGAGATTAGTCTTCAGTGTAAATCAATCTTAATTGGGAAGCAAAGTGTGATGTCACAACCGCTGGTCACAATACAAACCACGAGTGGAAATATTGGCCACTCATCTCAGTGCGCCTTTGTGGAATCGACCCCAGAAGTAGTTTCGGGTCTGGAATTACACAGATGCTATGGAGTCCATGTGGCCTTTGTTGCCCCTGGTCTTCGCCTCGGTGCCCCTTCAAAAGTTTCCGATCAACTTTATGATTTTCCAATGGAAGTGCCTCTTGCAAAATGAAACTGGCCTTGCCCTCCCAAAAATGAAATTCCAGGCATGTAGTTTCATATCTTTATGTACACCGTTTAAGTGGTGTGAAACACTTTGGCCTTTTTTTATTTTATTGTAGATTCCTACGTGATGAAGGTATTTGATCGCAGCGTTGACCTGGCACAGTTCAGGACTTACTCGGCGCTGTACCCAGTATGTCGAGAATGGATGCAGAATAAACCAGCCACCCAAAGAGGATCAAGGGATCGCTCTCGATCTCCCGAACCTTTAGATGACTCGGATGAGGTATGTTATAACTTATCATAACCAAAAGTACTGAATAAATATGTACCGTACTTAACACACATCTGTGTATGGGTAAAACAAATGAAAATTTGTTAATCCCCTGATGCAAATTGAACTATTGAAAATTGTTGTGGTATTGCTTTTAATATAGATGGATTGCCACTGTTGGAAAAGCGGCCATTGATTACAAAAAATGCCAAGGTGCACCCGTGTCGACAGTTTGTGCTGTGCACGACTCTCAGTCAATGATAGCCTTTTACATGTACATGTTTCATCAACAAAGGTTGCCAATGCAAAGGGTATATAGGATTCAAACTACCCCCAGTTACTGGTCAAGCAAATTTTGACATCTTTTGAAACTTCTGTATGTTTTATCTCATCATCATTCCGCAAGACTTGCGTCCGTGGCTGCCTAATCCTTAATGGGATGGGGGGGGGGGGGTGGCCCACCTGGAGTCACAGCCATCACCTGTTCGCCTTTAATCGCTGTTATTCTCAGCTTTCATACGCTTCTACCACTACACTTTTACAAATTGTCTATCCAGCGCAGATTTGGACGACCTCTGCCTCGACATACATCTGTAGGCAGACCATATATAGCTGCGTCGGGTAGGCCTCCCTGTCTCATCACATGTGCACACCCCTTTATAAAATAGTTATATTTATAAATCTTATAAAGCTCTGGTATCTAGACAGAACTATTCACTGCGCTATACGACCAAGGGAAAACTAATGGTAGACTTGACTGAAAAAGTAAGTTTTGAGATTGGATTTGAGTGAAGAAATGTTCAAGTTGTGATCTTAGGGTGAGAGGCAAGCCGTTCCACAGGCGGCGGGCTGCAACTGAGAAAATTCTATCCCTGTAAGCTTTCAACCTGAAAGGTGGAACGGCAATCAAGTTGGCATAACTGGACCTTAGTTAACACACAGGCTTCTAATTCTTATCTTGTGTTATTTTTGATGTCCTTTTATCATTCTTGTTTATTGCAGAATAGTCAGCCGCCTCTTTACCGGCTTCCAGGACCCAGCAAGCTTGCATCTTACATGAGGGAAGAGAGTGGTCAAGACCCCAGGGTACCACTCCCCATGCCAAACCAAGAGACGCTTGATATAGTAAGTACTAGGTTGCCTTTTGTGCCAGTTCAATTTTTTTCATTGAAAAGTATTGTTTGAAGCATGAATAAACTATAAATAAATAGTAAGCTTGCGGGCCCAACCATGTGTAAATCTCTTGTGAGAGTGTTGGTTCTAAATATAGCCTGTGTGGTCTCGACGTTTCAAACAGTATACTTCAGGAGAAAGGCATGGTTTAACCTACAAGTTTACTATTTATTTGTAGTATCTTCCTATTGTTCTTTCATGATGTGCAAAAATGTTATGTGGATTCTTCAACGAAGTTTGTTCAATGTTACTTAGTCTAGGGTTGCTTTTTGTGCAAATTACTTTTATTCAATGGTTTTGTCATGATTGTGCAAAAATATGTATGGATTACTCAATGCATGATTTGCATAATGTATTTTCTTCTTTCTATTTATGTCATCAATTTTCTTTCTCCCTTTTAGCTTATTTCTAGTAAAAAGTATTCCATGGGCATCACCATGGTGAATACCTATGCCTTAAAGTTGTACTGTATAGATTTAAATTATCATTGTTTGTAGGCCGTCCTCATATTTATGATTTGATGCATTGAATATTGACATGTGCGCTACCTTTGTAAATCCCCTTTTCTTTTTTGGGGACAGAGTGCACACATTGTTTCTATGTAATTCCCCATGTTGTGTGGGGAGCATAGTTCTGGCCATGCTCCTCATATTTTCAATGTTGGGAGTGTAATCTTTATAGACACTCCCACTGAGTATTGTTTGTACTCATACCATCTCTATTTGCCAGAAAAATATTGTACTCACATTATTGTTTTTATTAACTCTCCATGTTGTGTAGGGAGCATAATTCTAGCAATGCTCCTCATATTTTCAATGTTGGGAGTGTAAGCTTTATAGACACTCCCACTGAGTATTGTTTGTACTCATACCATCTCTATTTGCCAGAGAAATGTTGTACTCGCACTATTGTGTCTATTAGTTCTTCATGTTGTGTAGGGAGCATAGCTTTTGCCATGCTCCTCATATTTGTTATGTTTGGAGTGTAAGCTTTATAGACACTCCCACTGAGTATTGTTTGTGCTCACACCATCTCTATTTGCCAGAAAAATATTGTACTTTTTGAGATGCACAAATCATTGATTGTAATGGGAGACTATTGGGACGATGGCACCAGCAGACTTCCCAGGTAAATTTCCATTTTCTGTAGTTCTGAGCTTGCTCACTTTTCTGAGAACAATGGATAATTACCTGGTAAGTCTGCTGCCACCAAGTGTCACCATAAGTCTCCCATTTGGTAACAGTGTCGTAAAGCGATCAGCCACACTGACCTTCGACCTTCATTCAATTACTGTATTGCATAGATATCATTCTGTGCTACATGTTATTATTATCATTGTTTTCTGCTATTATCTTGTGAAGTTTAATGCTCTTGTTGGATATTTTTCTTCTATGTTTATTTTCTATATTGTGTGAATTTTGGTGAATGCTCATTTTGCTTTTTATAGAGGATCATTTCTCCTTCCTCCGCTTTCACATGACATGATTTATTAACACTGCATTAATATTATTATTGAAGAGTGCCATACTTTATATCATTCCTGTGCTATCTTTTTATTATTATTTTGTGCTGCTTATCTTGCCAAGGTTAAATATTTCACTGGATATTTATATTAATTTATGTGTATTTTTTATTTCTAGCGTGTGGATGAATGCTCATCTGCTTTCAATTTGAATCGAGGATCATTTTTCCTTTCTCCCCTGTCGTACGATGGGATCTTATCACTGTATGATTGTTACTGAAGAGTGTCATGTTTTGAATATTCTTTTGAGGCGGAACATTTCTTCTTCCTTCACTGTCATTCGACAGGATCATACCTCTGCATTACGTGATTTGAAGATTATCATATTTAAAATGATCTATGTTAATTAAATTCATTCTTTAGGTATACACCAATTCAGGCACGCACCGGGCGCGCAAGTGTTGAGCACTGCGGCCATTGCTGAGGTAACATGTGCCTAGTTTTGTGCACAGAGACATAAGGAAATCATGTTTCTTTTCTCTTTTTATGGAAATTTAATGTCTTTCTCGACAATCTATGCGATTTCTCTGACATGGCTGCATGGACGACTTACTACATTCTTGCTACTTTCTTTTTTAAATTAAGGACAAAGGAAAATACTGAAATATTGCAAATTTTGTAGTCAGTGATCTTCATTAGTATATCATGATGTCCTGTTAAGGAAACTGTGATAGTCGTTGAGGAAAACATTTCATGTCCATAAAGAGTGAAAAGAAACATGATTTCCTCATGTCTTTGTGCACAAAACTAAGCACATGTACACCTCAGCAATGGCGCACGGTGCTCAACACTGCGCGCCTGAATTGGTGTATCAGTTTTATTATTAATATTGTTAAGCCTCCATGAAGTATCATGCCTTATTTCTTAGAGAGGTTTATGTTGGCCTACTTGGTGTTAACACAAACCAAGTACTGCACTTATGTGCCTTGTAATTTTGGATAGTCATTTATTCTTACAGTTTTGATTTGATCATGCAAAGTACCTTTTAAAACTTTTTCTTTGTGTGTGTAGTTTTACTAGCTAAGTGGTTTTTGTTCTGTTTTAGTAGGCCTATTATAAATATTAGTGACCTCTAGTCAATTGCACATTATTAATGTTTATTATTATAATTATAAGATGGTATTTCAACAATGGATAGTTCTAAATCTTAGTATCCAAATTACTCACTTAAATATTGATACATATAAAGCCATCAAAATCCAGAATAGGGTTGTCCGTGAGACGACAAAGTACCACTTAGGAGTAGATCAATTAATCCACTTCAATTATTATTCACTGCAGAATTCCCCTAGCTACCTCTCAAAAGATGAACTACTGATGAAGAACATGGACAGATGGAAAACAATTAGGCATTCGTGAGTACAGGCTGTTGTATGTGATTGGTAACTTCGGTATGTTTGTTTGATATGAAAGTTAAAGGGAAGGCACATGTTTGGTAATTACAAAAACAAAACAAATATAAACTTAAAAACTGACTTGGTAACAAGTATGGGAGAGCTGTTGATAGTATAAAACATTGTGAGAAACGGCTTCCTCTGAAGTAACATAGTTTTTGAGAAAGAGGTAACTTCTCACTAAAATAATAAAAGACTTCTAGCTAGAAGTCTTTTATTCCTATCTGAAAGCACACAAATTCGCCCAACCAGGATGTTTTTTCGAAGATCATTTTCTCGCAACTTCGATGACCGATTGAGCCCAAATTTTCACAGGCTTGTTATTTTATGCTAATGATGGGATACACCAAGTGAGAACACTGGTCTTGGACAATTACCAAACTTGTACAGTGGCTTTAAATACAATGTGAGTCATTGTCCAAGGTGCTAGGAATGTGGTACAGTAGGCTTGGAACTAAAGGGACCATGGCCTCTCTTGCTACCCCTGGTTTTGATCTCGGTCCGTCAACAGAAAGAACCCAGTGCACTTAAGGAAAAGAGAAGGGGTTCGCCCCGGTGTTTCTGGCTGTGGCTGCTGAATGCGCCATAGCACCTTGTACGCCATCTCATAATTCAAAAACTTGGTCCCACTCGCCTTGTATTTAAAATACTTGGCACTTTATATCTTTTAGAAAAGGCGCATTATGAATACTGTTGTTATAACTAACAGCGGCCAGCTATCAGCCCAGTCATTACCACTCGGTGTAGACCGGGTCCTCGCACTGTTATTCCCTAATTATCCCACCAACCAACGATACACTTTGCCCTTTCACAATAAGCCATCTGGTACTTTGATTCTTTTTTACTGTAGTTGGAAATCCAGTGCTCAGTACAACCAGGCGCGTTACAATGAGAGCTATGCCATTCTGAAGGCTATGTATGAACGCCAATAGCGCCTGAAGACGTCATTGACTGTAAATGTAAGTATTTCTAGCTCACTTAATAGACTCGTCCCACAAAATATGTTAATTGCACATCACAGGGGCGCACTAAGGCTTTGGTTGGCAAAATGAAGGAACATCGTGCTTTTTGTATGGGGATGATGGTGGCGTGACACAGATGGTTTGTGCATCCGCTTAGTGCACATCTCTATGGCGTTTGCCAACCAATAGTGTCTGTACGCATGCGTGATTGTGATTAGCAAATTTCATAGGAAAGGTCTGTTTGTATCATCTACTTGTTGTTATTTATACTCAAATAAATTGCATCATATATCTATGATATTACATTCATAAATGCCCCAGACAGTTTTTTTTATTCCTGTTTGTGGAGAGCGCGTCACGTGGGGGTGTTTAAACGGGTGATAATGACCAGCTTGAGCTATTTATAACCGGCTGGCTTCGCGTGTTGGTTGCGCAAGCTCATGTACGCCAACTGAACTTACGTGGAAAGCAATTTCCAGCTATTAGTAACATCGCGTTCTGTGTGTGTACATGCGCATAATCACACAACCCGACGCCCACAAAACATTTTCACACAAACAACCAAATCTCAAAGAAAATAAGTGGCAGATTGTCTAAAATTGTGAAACTATTTCGCCTTTTAACAAAATGGCATTAATGAATGGGAATAAAAGAGCAGTGGCTTGTTCTTAAAATATCCGTTTAAAACCTTGCAGGCTCGTGAACAAGCGATCACATGACAACGACCCTGCCGGTTCTAAATGGCCGTTTAAGAACTCGTTGCTACCTTTTTATTCCCTTATTTTAACCTGATGCAGTTCTGGTATATTCTTGGCTGAACAATAGATTCTAAGGACCTTGTCACACGAGGCAACAACTGCAGTGCCTGCTAAATGAGCACTTTGGTGAATCGCTTGGCTTCTTGGAGATTGCCTGGAACTGGTTGTCTGTAAATTGCCTCGCGTGACATGGCCCTAAAGTAACTAGGTAACATCTAGTTAAACTGGTGTCTACTGAGTTGCTGCATTTTAAAGAGGAATTTTCAGGAGGAAAAAGAGGAACTTTTACCTGAATTCAGACCCGACTTCAAGACAAAATACTTTTTGTGCAGAAGCGCTACAAAATATCACTTGTGCTGATGTTATTAGTAATAATGTACACATGCATGTACTAAGATATAATACTCACATACACAGTTAGTTTCTGCTTGGCAATTTTATTATTTCTAAAATGGTTATTGCAACTAGTGGGTGTTATTGCACAGGGAAAGAACATAAGGTTGTACACCGTAAGTCATTATGCACAGAAATCACACTCGAATTAAACATACCACAAAGTGTACATAGTATTGCTCAGTCCTGGTGCTGATTTCATAGAGCTGCTTAAGAACAAAAACTAACTAAGCACAAACAGTTTTGCTAACTAGAATAAGGTTACCAGCAAATTTACCACATCCCGTGTTAGTTTTGTGTCTGGTTTCCTGTGCATTTTTGCTTAGCAGAAAGTTTTTGAGCAATATTTTGTGCTTATTGCAGCTCTATGAAATAGCCCAGGTGTCAATTTCCTAGAGCTGTTGTAATATACAAATATTGACTGCTTCGAGTGCTATGGTTAAAACTATGACTCCCGAGGTGATCCCGGAGCGTTCTATTTTCCCGAGGCGAAGCATCACCAAGGGAGTCATAGTTTTAACCATTGCACGAGTAAAAGCAGTCAATATTTGTTTTATAACACCCCAAACATTTCTAAATACTGTACTATTAAGTTACAGACCTAAATGCTACAATCCACGGACGACGCGAAGACAGATTGCAAAAACTTTTAACATGCTGCATGTAGTGTCATGTAATCCGAAATGGTTACAGACTGTTAATTTATCATCCTCGTACACGCAACGGACGTCTGGGTATTGCACGCCGTGTGATAGTCTTCGGACTAGTGCACGGCAAACCGATGCACTATCACACGGCCGTCGTCTAGTAAAACTAAGACATATCATGTGACGCGCTCTAAACCAATGAAAAGGCAGAACATTGGTAAGGGGTGTTATAATAGAAACTATTGCTGAAACATTAACCAAGTGCACTTTGAAGGAAACGGTCACAAGTAGTGTGTGAAAGGTTTTTGGGGCTGGTATGTATGAACTTTGGCAATCAAAATTGTTTTGTGCTTAGCTACTTTTATTATGCTTCAGCAGCGCTATGAAAATGGACCTTGGTCCCACTCTACATGTTCTCTACATATTGCTTTAGTTACAACTATGTTTCAACAAGATTTTAAAAGATATTTTTCAACAGTTATAAGTAACATATAGATTTTTAATGAACTACATATTGTACCTGATCAGGGCTCGAATTTTTGCTCTGGGCTGAGGCCAGTAGTTTTAGTGATGGGCCAGTAAACTCATGGTCAGACAAGTCAGGCAGTCTGTTATGGTTTTTTTCTTTTTCAATTGAATATCAGTAGGATTTGAAACTTTGCATGGTGGAAATACGATATGCAAAGGTTTGGTGTAACACCGTGTAATGACTATCTCTAATGAGTTGGGGTGGTTCTGAAAAGAACCGTTGGTTTCAACTCAACATTTCAATCAGTATGCCCTGATCGTCTTCTGGAGAAAGCAATGTTAGACTTTGGGACGCTAGGTGGCAGCATTGTTTACGTAGTTCTGAGCGTGCGCACATGACCGAGAACAATTTATTTTACCTGGTAAGTCTGCTGCCACCAAGCGTCCCAAAAGTCTCCCATTGAATATCATAAAACCTCACTGTGTAATATCTGATACAGAAACAGATTTTCTTCAAATGTTAACCTTTGAGTCAAGTGAGAGGATCTTAGTTCTCTCCTCATACATATATGTTGTCAGGACTCTTGATTTGTTTTCTCATTTGGATTCTGGTCCCTAAAGTTCTGGGGTGGATTTCACAAAGAGTTAAGACTAGTCTTATCTCGAGTTAGGATAAGTTACTCGCCCTAACTTAGGACTAGCCTAAGTTTCAAAATCTCCTAGGACTTGTCCCAACTCTTTGTGAAATCGACCAGTTTGAGTTACAGTACTAGCCATGTGGTCCTGTGGATTTTTCTCCCAAATTCGAGCCCTGGATTTGCAATAAATAGTCTATTATAAGCAGAGAAAAAGTTGCTAACAATTTTTACAAGATACTTTACAATAAGTTTTCAGAACAGTTTGATTAAGGGTAACCATGCAGCTTACTTATAAAACCTTACATGAGTGGGTCAAGACGACATGCAAAATACGTCACTTGCTTTAGCAACAATACAAAAATGTATCAAAATTGCACCATTTTGAAAGACCTATTTTAAGCTAGCATTGTTTCTGTTCTTTTATATCTCTTTCTACTGCACTATTTGTGTTTTGATCATTTCATGTAGTTCTTCATGCATTAGTTGACTCACAGTCTTAAAAACTTTTACAAAATGCACCATGGAAAAGAAGGCGTTGCGCTTTATAGCTCTTAAATGTTAGAGAAGGGAAAATACAATTTATCGTACAAATTTATAAAATGTGTTTGTCTTTCCTCTTATACAAAACAGACTTTTCAAATTTTAATTTAGCAACTCTTTGGAGATGGAAAAAAATGTCTATTTAATAGACCAATGTGGACATATCAATTATTGCACGATTAAGAATGCATTTGGTTGCAAGGCTGAAGTTGGAAGTTTGCTGTAGAAAAACAGTTTGGAAAAAACTAGCTTTGCTTGACTTAAAGCCTACCAATTATTTAAATTATTTGTTTTTATTGATATTATTATGAATATCGTTGTTGATAGTTAACTGTTTAAGTTTTTTATTTTTGTTACTTTTTAATTTATTTGTTTATTTGTTTATTTAATTATTTTTTTAATATTTGTTTTAGTAATTTTTACAGTGCAGGCTTTGATTTTGATTTAATGTGAATTTTAGGCTTTTAATACAATCAACATTTAAGATAAATCTAACCACAAACTTCTTAAAATACAACTGGCACATCATTATTTCTTCATTATTGTCACCTTTAGTAGAATAAACATTGATTATTTAATGAAATATTGTTTTCCTTACTCCACATACACATGAATTTTGTCATTTAATCTTCTCATTTAATCTACAACATAAGTAACCTATTCTTGTAGAAAGTCCTTTTCTCAAGAAAAAAAAAAAAAAAATGATAAGTTGCTTTTTGGTAATCAAAGTGAGGCAAAACCATGACAAAGTACAGGTAGGCTACATAAAACAAAAGTTTCCCAGTGGTTCCAGTAGCCATCAATATACTATAATATATTTTATTGTGTATTACTTGTTCCTTGTTCTCTTTATTTGCATGGATAAGTCACAATATAAACAGTTTAATAAGTTATCCATATAAGAAACTTCAGCTTGCATTTTGATACTTAGACCACCATACCACTTTTACTATTCAGGTAAGCTCCAACAGCCTCAAATATCAGCTTAAATTTTTATTTAAAATATACAGGCGGGAAAAAAAAGAACTTTATAGATAATAATTAACACATAACATGAATAAAAATGTACTTGTATACAGTTTTACATAGACCATCATACATTGTACATATACAGTGCCCTACAACCGAACACTTTGGGATGATCTTTCAGGACCCAAATTACTGCTCGAAAATTGTCTTTGCTAAGCATATATTGAGTAGGGCACCAGCCACCCAGTCCACACGTGATGTAATTTTGGCTGGTAAACTGTTTCTGTTAAGCAAGACTTGTATTTGCTTTATAGCAAGGTTTCTGCTTTCAGGTTTTATGAAACTGGGCCCTGACCCTCTTGCAAAAGCCACCATCACTTAAAATGAGGTCAAAATGTGTAAGCGTTTAAGTCTTAACTCTAAGCCAATGATAGGCCTTCCTCTGACCTTGGTGAAGATATTCAGATCGAAACTGATCGAATACTGGTCGAATACTGAACGAAACGTTGAGTCGTTAACTACCGGTTCTGTTCAGGATAAGCACTACTTATCAAGAGATATTCACATGGTGTTACTGTAAACATGGTCAACCTCGCTTAGCAACTGACTAACTCTGTTATACTGAACTGTATGCATACTACATGTACAGTCACACATTCAACTTAATCACATACATGAACCTTTCTTAATTAAAAGTTTTTAAAGTAGTTTTTAAAAATGACATTGAAAACCGCCAATGCATGTCTCCACAGTGCTTGTGATGGTTGTATTTGTAGATTTCAATGTTTTTCTTTGCATTATATGCCAAGGATGTTTAGAATTTGCATTTGTACTGTTATAGCATGTTAATGTAAAAAGTCAAATATAAACACAATTTGAGAGAGCAAGTCCCACACATTAAACAAAAATGTATGAACTCACTTAAAGCAAGTTAAACTCAAAACAATAATAAAAACATTGTCATGATTAATTGTGCAAAAAGATCCAGCCAGTACCTTTACTGATTTTTTTTTCATAGTGAAATTAATTGTTTATTAATTCGTTTATTGCTAAAATTACATTTCAGCAAAACAAAAGCTGAATTACATGACGTTTACAAAATTGACCTTATTGAAAATTGACCTTATTGAAAATTAAACTTTACAGCTGACTTTTTAAAGGTGTTTATTAAATCCTTCTAAACTCTTTTTCAGATTTCAGTGGGGCTTTCCATGTTACCATTACACACCATGTCTTCCACATCATTGGACTCGGAGGCCTCACGACACAGCTTCTTGGATGTGCTGCTGTTGAACTGGTAGAAGTCCGTGCTGAGTCGCACACTGCCACCAGCGGCCGCTGCCGAACGCCGCATCTCAGGGCTGTTTGGTGTTGATTGGGTGCCTCGGACCGATATACCATTGAGTCTCAGCAGGTCGTGGTGCATTAGCTGCTTGTGCAGGAAATTCAGGAAGCTCCTCACTTCGTTTTCTACAAAATATTGATTGGAACACGAACAAAAAATGTACATAAACCCAAGGCAAGTTTTTAAAAGAACAAATCTACCCAGCAGGTAGATACACACATGATTTTACCCAAAACCAAAAATTGATACCTCTCCATGCAATGCCTCAAATCCCATCATATTGTTTTTAAAGGTACTTTCTACTTGTGCTAAACATTAGCAGCTTTTGCTCATAATAGGTTCATTCTGAAGTCCCCAATCTCCTTTCTGATTTGGTGTCCTCTGTTCATTTTGTTTTATTGTTTATTTTGTGTCCTCTTATAAACAACATTCCTGTCATAAAGAGGACATTGCCAGTCCCAGCTATCTTGTTATAACGAGAGGCAACTGTAGATAACGAGGACTAGACCAACCTACCTGAATCCGAGTTGTAGTTGTCTTTCAGGCAGACTTCTAGTGTGTCCATCAGAATCTTGCCAGCAGACCGACGAGATAGATTCTAAGGACAAATAACACATTCATTTGGAGTTGGTGGTTGGAATTTCAGTTTTGTGTATTTCCGCAAGTTTAACGATTTGGTCTCGCTGTCATGTATGTGTTTCCCCCCATGTAATTACTTATAATAAGACATGTAGCACACGGTTTTCTGTAATGACAGGGGAAATGTAGTAATATTGATCCACTAATGAACTCGTATTTCAAAATACAGTGCGGACGAAAGTCTCCAAGTTGGCAAATTATTGATTGCGTGTGTTGTTTTTGGAGATTGAAAGATCTGATTTATTTACACATGGGGTAAACTGTTGGTTGTTCAAGTACATTCGCGCAGATGTGTTGTTGCAGGGCTGACTCTGGTAACTCTAAACATTATAAGATCATAACGAGAGAAGCAGTTATTGGTATCGCTATTTGCCGTGTTGGCACACTAGTTCTGTGTTGCAGTCACTTCGTGGACATTACTTTGTTCTGTACACTTTTTAGAAAAAAAACCTGTATGCTTCAAGACTGTAACATAACACGGTGTGGCTGTTTATAGGTCCACACAGTGTCAGTTTGGAAACCTTACATGATGTGGACTTCTTTTGTTTTCAGATCCACTCGTATGTCTTGTTGCAGTCACTGTGTGGACATTCTTTGTTCTGCACACTGAGGATAATCATGTTCCTCAACATTGCAAATAACACGTGGACGTTTGTAGGTCCACACAGTGTAAGTTTGAAAACCCTACATGATGTGGACTTCTTTTGGTCTCAGATCCACTCGTATGTCTTGTTGCAGTCACTGTGTGGACACTCTTTGTTCTGTACACTGAGGATAATCAGGTTACTCAACATTGCAAATAACACTATGTGGACGTTTGTAGGTCCACACAGTGTAAGTTTGAAAACCCTACATGATGTGGACTTCTTTTGGTCTCAGATCCACACGTATGTCTTGTTGCAGTCACTGTGTGGACATTCTTTGTTCTGTACACTGAGGATAATCATGTTCCTCAACATTGCAAATAACACTATGTGGACGTTTGTAGGGCCACACAGTGTAAGTTTGAAAACCCTACATGATGTGGACTTCTTTTGGTCTCAGATCCACTCGTATGTCTTGTTGCAGTCACTGTGTGGACATTCTTTGTTCTGTACACTGAGGATAATCATGTTCCTCAACATTGCAAATAACACTATGTGGACGTTTGTAGGTCCACACAGTGTAAGTTTGGAAACCCTACATGATGTGGACTTCTTTTGGTCTCAGATCCACTCGTATGTCTCGTTGCAGTCGCTGTGTGGACATTCTTTGTTCTGTACACTGAGGATAATCATGTTCCTCAACACTGCGAGTTAAAAACTAGATAGATGACAACATCATGTTTGTACATTTTACTTGCGTCGTTTTTTTTAACAGTTTACATTTTGGTTTGTTTATCGTTTAAGCCATGGTTTGGTTTCGTGTGTGCTACATGGTATCGTTTTTATTGTAAACTGGTTTATATTTTGTAGTAATAATCGTTTTAAGCTATGATTAAATGCATTACACACAAATAATGGGTCTTTATTTTTCATTTTCTTTAGAACTTATTTTTAACGGCGTGCATGTAAAAACACTGATACAGTATGGTATAAAGTTAAACATATCAAGAAGTTTTTTTAATGCAATATTCTTGCTTGGTTTAAAAGAGAAGAATTTTTTTGAGTAAAAAAAAATCTCGCAGGCAACATTTAGCTGATACCCATCAGATGAACGCAATTTGTACCGCAGTGGTATTGTAACGCAGTGACGGGTACATGCAATTTCCACAAGCGAATTTTGGAGCGAATTTTGACTGAGGGTCCTCGTGTGGTTTAACTGGAATTTGTGCCCACTGGGTAGACTTGACTCAAGTCCCAATCCCGTGCCACCCCCAGGAAACTACCGCTTTGCGATGATCTGCATTCCCCAACCTGTTCCGCATGCTCGGGCCCACATTTTGGCGGCGAGCGCGCACTGTACTGTGTATGCTACGTTGTTTGATAGTAAGTTGCAGTGATATGCATAGGGACCTCTTACACGAGAATGGGACTTGAATCAAGTCTAACCACTGAGGAGAACGCTGCGTTAAATTTTCTTGAAAGTGGTAAAGCAATTACCAAAGGGAGAAAGAAGTATAGCCTGCAAACCTCCTGAATTGTTACAATACATGTGCTGGGTCTAGAATGAGAGGGGAACCCATGCCAGCAAGTCAGGAATGCTCACATTCTGTAAATCGCATCCCTGTTATTGTACTCTCTTTTTGTCTCGAAACTTTTCTCACAACTATTCCCACCCCCCTGTGAGGTCAATGCGGAGTCGCGGCAGTTCACCTACCGCCGGTCCGGCCAGGCCAAACCGACCACGTCAAGACCACTGAACCCCAATGACTGCCGAGGTGAAATAATTCCCCTGCAATCAAGCAAGCAAAGCGCGCAATTAACGCGATGACAATTTCACACACAAGCAGTTCACTCCGGGTACTCTTCTTGTTGATAAAATTCGACTGTAATTATACCATCCCTGCTTGAACTCTCCGAATATTGCTATATTTGGTGAGATATAATATGAGATCATACCATTTTCGTCTCTGCGGGCTGTAATGCGTTTTTACGGACGGGTTGAGTGGTGTGTTGACGTTCACCAAAAGTGCGTACTTAAGAAAATATTTTCATCGCCGGTTTCATAAATATTTATACTCTGTGTAAATATTGATTCAGTTTCAAGCGAAGGGAATTTCTCGTTTGGGTTTGTTCGTTTTCTATTGAGTTTGAATCAGAAATCGCGGTACAACGAAAATGTATACTCGACTGCAAGAACCGAGATATGTTTTTTTGTCTTCATGTTCATGATGTATTATGTTTATTGTTTTAAAATGCCCATCAACAAAACTGGCCAGCTTTAAACGTACAGATGCAAAGAATGGTAATGGTTAGGCGCCCAATTTCTTAGCTTTTAGCTGCTTAAAGTATAAACATTTACTATAAAGCAAAATTAAGCAGGATACCATTCACAGTGGAAAAATATTGGTAATTAAAACAAGCAAACATGATTATAACAATAATTAACAGCTAATGAAATTCGCTACGCTTTTTATAAAACTGGCATATTCATGAACTCCAAAATAACTGGCATATCAATTAATTCCAACATATTGAAAGAACACAAAATTCCATTCCTGCATGCAGTGCGTGCCGATGAAGACATTACAGCACAGATTCATTTTGCTTTTGATCTAATTTGTTGCCAATTCCATCGGCGCAATACCACTTTGTCCGTACTTTGGGGCCTCCTGGCGTTGCCGTATCAAAAAGAATGGAAGCAAACAAACGCAAACCACTCTACAATAGAGCGAATTATTCAATCTAAATATGACTCATTCTCTAATACCCCGTGAAGTTGTGTGCGCAGTAATTTTTGCTTATTGGCTTTATGGTGTTTTGGCAATTATCACACTCTGCTGATCCCAGAATCGCGGCATTTGGCGCACATTTTTACTCTTCTCGTTTTTTTGCCGCCATAATTTGTCAGTCTTTTTTTGTGGTTGTATGAAGCTTTCCCCCCTTTTCAAGCGAGCCTTGTTTCGCATCAGACTTTGGGCCCCTTGGCGAAGTTTAATTGAAGAATTACTTGGGGTGGTTTTTATTTTATGTCGCGTTTGGGAGGCACTTTCCCCCACGCATTGTTAATCTTTCTTTGTGCTGTTATGATGTTAAATTATTTTCATTCCATGTCAGATGCCCGGCGGGTTTATATGCTCTCCGAAGTACTGCGTCTGTCGGCCTAGTTGTATGTGGTTAGTCGAAAGAGCAGTTTTTGTCTTTAACTCTTGACATTGTTATTATTGTAGTAGCATCACATTACAAAGATAAGCTATGGGTTTTACTGTCTCATCCAAACAGATTTTGTCCGTTTACAAATTGACCCAGATTTAAGCGTTTCCTACACATGTTTGTGGTCACAGCGACATACTAGGTTTGTTTTCAGAAACAATGAAAAATGGTTCAACCAATTTTTTACAACGTTTGACCGAGTCGTCAATAACGCATCTGAGGAAACATTTTAATATTATATTTTGGTTGAAAGTTTGTTGAAAGGTCAACCTTTTTATGTCAATTTTCTTTTTAGAAAAACATTGTTTGAAGTGTAAAATTTTAAAACAAATTTAAAAATCGAAAACATTGCTACCATTCTTGGATAGTCGTGCCTATAATATTATCACTCCCATCACACTATGTGACAATTCGAAACTTTCATGGAGAACGTAACTGTGTTTGTTCACTCGCGGATTAGATTTGACCCGGTTCCGGTGGCATGCAGGGGGACTGACCCATATATCGGTCAATGTGACCAGAAATGTGACAAAGTGACCGAAAAATTTATCAGACTGATGCAGAATCCCGAACTGAAATCCCGTTTTTCCAAATACTTTAGGATGCGGGCACCAACCGCATCTCCGGCTTACGGCCGGCCACCACGTGCAAATTTATCTCATATCGGGGGCGTGGGTGGGGGGGGGGGCATTTCAGACAAAATTAGCATTATTTGACAAGATCATACCACCTTCGCTATCTTTATAACAAGTTTTCAGATAGAAGTTAAAACAAATGTGGGTGGCATACCAAAGTATGACCCTACCTTTAATAAAAGGGAAACTTTTTGAATGTTCTACTTTTTCAGTTACATGTAGGCCTTTAGTCTCAGATGTCGTGTATGAAATCTTTGTTAATGAAATCGATTTAAAACCCACCGTGGTTAATGGACCAACAAGTCGTATTTTAGTGTTTCAGACTTTGTACTTCCTTCCTAAACCCATACAACACCCAAGGATATGCCTGATTCCTTAGCTTTTTTTAACACACTGCAGAAAAATGCTTCATGTTATCTTACTTAATTGATTATGCATTCAAGCCTCTATCTGTTGTTTCACGTGATCAATTATTTTCTAATAGCCGAGAGCGAGACCAGCAATGAAAACAAGGGCTGCTCTTTCGCGTCTTTGGACGGCAGTTGAAATGCTCCGTTTCACGCCAAGCTGCCTGCTGGGCGCTTTTATTTGCGTAGTATTAACATAAGAATCTCCCGTATAAAAGCCATCGGTTTCCGATGGGATGTCTAAATATCCCCAAGGTGGTGATTCTGGTGAGAGACCAATTAGTGGTTCTGTGTAATTACCTTGTAAGCAGGAAGGGGCAAGAGACCTATATAAAACATTCTGTTTAAGAAAACCCGTAACCATTTTTGTTGTTTATAATCAGTGTTTTATGGTTTAACATTTTTTAATATTAAACAACAATTCTGCTCAGGAAGTGTTAAGAAATGACCGGGTACCAGTCGCAGCAATTGTAACTAAATGGCATTCGTATAACCTATTTTTGCTAAGCAAAAGTTGTTTGATGAGCTAAGCAAGTTTAATTTGTTTTATATCTTTATAACAGGCTTTATGAAATTGCGTCAAGGCCCCCGCTGTAAAAGTCAACATCCAGCTTACTTGATATTGATAGAGGGATAAATCCAATTTCTTGTTATTTTTTTAAAAATTGTCTCTTATTTTTGATTTTTGAAAATTTTATTTGGGAACGTTTATGTCGGCACAAAATCCCTCGCTCCGCCCTTCTAAACAAGGAATTTATTTCTGATAGCTCTCAGCTATTCCAAAGCGATCCCAACGTTGATTATGACGTCGAGCATTAATTAGTAACACAATATATAATCACTGCTTGATGAAGGGTAAACATGCTTCAAATCCTGTCAACCATATAAAAGCTCTGTGACCATCTCTAATCCAGGCATGATATTCTTGCCATACTTGATTTCCCATTTTTCGGCCCTCCGAAAAATCCGTAAATGTTTTATTAAATAGTCTGACAAAAGCCTTAACCGTTTAGCATGTAGGTCAGCCGTGATATTCGGAGCAGAGTGACGTGGATTTTTGTTTCAATGAATATTTGAGTTGGGCTCAAGTGTAAGACAGCGAGTGTGTCTTCAGCTAAATTCTGGTCTCAAATTCAAATGTATTTCCCTTTCTTTATAGCTCCGGTCCCAATAACGTTGGTTGTTGAACAGCATGTGGTCCCCCAGCCCTGGGCACAATTTCATCACAGAGAGCTGCTTTAGCAGAAACAAATTGCTTAACAATATTGCATGCTAAGTAGAAATTAGCAGGATACCAGTCACAATTTGTACACGTGACACTATGTTGCGGCTGGTAACCTCATTCTGGTAAGCAACATTTTATTGTGCTTTCTACTTTAAAGTAGCTCTTATGAAATTGGGCCTACCCTGATGGGTGTTATTCCGGGTTTGGTTCGGGTCCATGGCTCTGTTTTCAGTTCCGGTAAAGGTCTTTTACGAGTTTTAAAATCATTAAACTCTGACCAGAGCTGGACCAGAAACCCTCTGACAGTGACATAAGTTATTTAAGTTTAAGAATTTTACAGAGCTGGTTTATCACCATTTTCTTGTCCCAACCGTACGTTTTTTTTTTTTTTTTTACAACCGTGATATTTCTTTGATAGTTATCTATACCATGCTGTCATCAGCAATATCAAATTTGAAAAGCCTCCATACCATCGCATGAAGTCCCTCCGATGACCCAATTTTGCCGTGCAAATTTTATCGCCAAAGCAAAAAACAGCCCCAGGATAAAAAGCCATACCGATCTATACTGACGAAATTAATATTACCGGAGCTCCCCCCCCCCCCCTCTCTCTCTCTCTCACTCTTCCATCTTCGAATCTTTCTCCGGCAGTCGTCGCTCCAGGCCTCTCCAGTTAGATCCCGATATTTATCTTCCCAAGCGTGATGAGAAATTAGCCTGTACTTCCCCTCGTCTTGTTTATCCCACCCCTTCCAATTCCTCCCCAAAATGATAAACCCAGGCTGTGGATTCACTCGCGGATAACGCTGGATTATGTTTTGATATTGTAAATTAATTTGTGCTTGTGGCCCATCAGTGTAAAGGTATGCGATGTGTCCCTTAATATGCGATGGGCCAGTCTCGAGCCATTTCAAAATCCATTCTGTCCGAACGAACACTACATTTGTTGACCTGTGCTTGTATGACTCATGCAAATAATTTTGAATTGTGTGTTAATGAGATACATGTGTTCAAATTATAATTTTATAACGGCAATAATTCTTTGAAGTTTGTGACGAAGGTTTAAATTATTACTCCCACAATCAATACAGTAGTCGATTTCACAAAGATTTAGGACTAGTCCTATGGAGTAATAAAATCATAGTCCTAAGTTAGGGTGAGTAAGTTAGAACAAGCAACTGACCTGCCAGGAGATAATACTAGTCTTATAACCTTTTGTGAAATACACACCAGGTAGTTCAAATTAAAATAGCTGTGATGTGGACCCCAACTTCTTGATAATATAGGGAATAATAATAATAATATTAATAATAATAATAATAATAATAATAATAATAATAATAATAATAATAATAATAATAATAATAATAATAATAATAATAATAATAATAATAATAATAATAATAATAATAATAATACAAGGTATTTATAAAGCGCTCTAACTAACAGGGGAAAGTACCACAGCGCTGTACACACAAAATAAACAAAGAGCACAGAATAAATAAAAGCAAGCAAATCAGTTGAACAGGTGGGTTTTGAGAGATTTCTTGAAGGCTGCTAGTGAGCTAGAGTGGCGGATGCTGTGAGGTAAATCATTCCAGAGTTTGGGGGCAGCAGCGTGGAAGCTTTCTTCCCCAGTAGTGGTGCGTGTTTTGGGGATGGCAAGTAGTCTGGTGTCAGTCGATGACCGGAGGTATCTGTTAGGTTTGTACAAATGAAGTATTTGAGTGAAAAGGAACAATGTGATAAGCGAGAAAGATTACCAGATTTCTGAGTTTCCGGAGTAGTGATATGACCTCCCCTACGGTAGCTTCAATCAGGGACAGTCTGACCCTCTCCGTCTCAAGACATTGAATCTCCGTCTGATACTGCTCCGTCTCCTTGAGCTTGGTGTTCAACTCGTGGAGCAAATCAGCTTTAATCTGAAAAAGGGCGGAAATAATATTTTTTATTTTGTAAAAAAAAATTATTCCCGGGAGATTCCCATGTACATATCTTGATATACACTAGAAAGAAACAAATTACAACATCAATTACCGACAAATTACATTATTTACACAAACTATGAGATGACAAACATTAGTCTAAAATGTTTGTTCTGGGTCCCACGCGGCCTGGGGTCAATTTCTCAAAGATGGCCCTAACTCAGGACTAGTCCTTGGATTATTTAGGAGTTATTACAAACTTAAGGCTGTCCTAAGTTAGGACGAGTAACTCATCCTTTCTCTTTGTGAAGGGTCATTTTCACAAACATAGTCTTAACTTATTGGAGTAGTCCTTAAAGAGTTATTAAAGACTATAAGGCTAGTCCTAAGTTATGACGAGTAACTCATCCTTACTCTTTGTGAGGGGGTCATTATCACCAAGATAGTCGTAACTTATGTGAGTAGTCCTTTAGAAGTTATTATAGACTTAATGCTAGTCCTATTCCTAAGTTATGACAAGTAACTCATCCTAACTCGAAACAAGACAGATCGTAACTCATTGCGAGGGGTCATTTTCACCAATATAGTCCTAACTTATGTGAGTAGTCCTTTAGGAGTTAAATACTTAATGCTAGTCCTATTCCTAAGTTATGACGAGTAACTCATCCTTACTCTTTGTGAGGGGGTCATTTTCACCAAGATAATCCTAACTTATGTGAGTAGTCCTTTAGGAGTTATTATAGACTTAATGCAATAGTCCTATTCCTAAGTTATGACAAGTAACTCATCCTAACTCGAGACAAGACTGATCGTAACTCATTGCGAGGGGTCATTTTCACCAAGATAGTCCTAACTTAAGTTAGTAGTCCTTTAGGAGTTATTAAAGACTTAATGCTAGTCCTATTCCTAAGTTATGACAAGTAACTCATCCTTACTCGAGCTAAGACTGGTCTTAACTCTTTGCGAGGGGTCATTTTCACCAAGATAGTCCTAACTTATGTGAGTAGTCCTTTAGGAGCTTAATGCTAGTCCTATTCCTAAGTTATGACAAGTAACTCATCCTAACTCGAGCTAAGACTGATCGTAACTCATTGCGAGGGGTCATTTTCACAAAGATGGTCCTAACTTTTAGGACTACATGTCCAAGGAGTTATTGAAAACTAAAGGCTGGTCCTAAGTTAGGACGAGTTGCTCATCCCAATTTGAGATAATCCCAATTTGAGACTCCTTTCTAAGTCAGGCTGACCCCCGGAAGCTGTGTCGAAATGACACAGAAATGGGTCAAACTTAAAATACAGAATCCGAATTGAAAATCCCTTATTTACCCAGTCTCCCATACATGTCAGGTCCCCTGGCACCATGAATCAAGGGTTATTCTGTCACAAAAAGTTGGTTTGCTTTTTTTGTTTGACTGGTGTATAAAACGTGCCTTCTTGTAAATTTCATGACCATTTGCTGTGGAGATGTCGTAACAATATATCATGGCAAAAACACATTATAAATCTGAGTATATGTTTATGTGTGCCTCCTGGTTGCGTGTAACCAGTTTTTCCTTGGTTTCCTCAATTGTATAATCTGTCGTTTCCCGCGTTAATATTTGCGTTTGGAGATGTCATAACAACACATCTTCGCAAAAATTCATTATAAATCTGAACCTTGTTTATTTGTGCTACCTTGTTGCAGGAAAAAATACTTTCGATTTCCACACGTGTGTATCTGCCGTTTCCCACGTCAATATAAATAATCGTATTTCAATTCACATTCCACCTGAAGAAAATCTGCCAACTTGCTGATATTAAACCCATTAGAATTTAAAGAACTTATTATACATAGTAAAACGAGACTCACTGATCAAGCACAAAATTCATAAGTGAGACTTATCGCAATGATGATATCAGAATGAAAATACAAAAATCCAATAACCCAGATTCCCCAGTCATATACCCAGAGCTCTGGCCAAATACCCGTGCCTTGTCGTAGATGATGGTATTTTGAAGTAATCTATGATCCGGTTCTTAAACCCCCGTCGGCCTTGATTATGTTCGCTCGGGTGGTAACATATTTTTGACTAAATGATTGGCATTAAGAAGGGAATTTGAAAATCATCTCATGCATGACCGAGAATGAGGTTTGCACAATTTCAGAAAAGAGGGTGTGGTCGCTTTATATTATGCCGAACTAGGGCTGGATATTGTACAATAAATTCACAATAACAGGGAATGAGGACAACGTGTATTTGTAACAAATCTTTTCAGTTCGCCAATTTTTATATTTTGTTCGTGACCTAGATTTCTTTGGTCATAGATCCCGTTTTGCTTTTGGCTACAGAGACGATCATGTATAAAGGTTTATGGTTCGGACCGAGTAGAGCTCTTATTGATTACCAGGGCCCAATTTTATAGAGCTAGCGGGACAAAATTGCTGAAAAATGTCCCGCTTAGCAGAAATTAGCAGGATACCAGTCATGTATTGTGTTTGGTTACACTAGTTAGGTTAGATCCTCGGAATAATATAATGCGGAATAGTTTATAAGAGACTGCGTAATAAACAAAAACTTTTTAATAGTGGCCTAGTTCTCACGTGCTGCGTAATATCGACGCACGACATTAACATCCGAGGTGCAGCAATTGTGTTTTCAATCCAGGTGGAAAATGAAGCCAGCAATTATTAGCACGGCTGCAGCAGTGCAGTCATGTAAAGATTGCCACCGAGATAGAGCAAAAATGATGGGCAGCCCTTTTTCGTCACCTCATCGGCCAGGTGTCAGGACCAGAGCTCAGCTGGCATGACAGTGTCGCACAAAGTCGCGTGAAAACACCGGTGTCAGCATATTACAGTTTGAACCCCAACTCGAAAAGATCGTGAGTTACTCGGTTGCATTTCGCTACAGGCAGAAGCATCCAGCGTTTTTGTTCTTTTTTTTCGGGGGGTGTAAGACACAAAGTTGATAACAAGCAAGTGTTGTATTGAGCCCTTGGTCGGCCCAAGCAGCTGTAGCCCTGTAATAATAATCGACCTGTGCCAAAGCATATTTGGTGTCAACAAGCAACAACGAGGACTGAAACATTATTGAAGATCGAAAGGCTCAGAAATATTTCAAAATGTGAGTCACATGTTATCAATACCGATCCTCTCAAGAAAGTGTGGTATCGTAGTGGCTGAATCTGGTCATACGCAAGACGGTTGAAGGGTTGATACCTTTTGGAGCATCAAGTTTGTTTGGCCATGACATGAATCCCTACTCACAGTGAATGAAGATGTAGGCCGATGTAATATAGTTTAACTATAGAAGTTGCAACTTCATGAATCGTCAAGGGGAAAAAAAGGGAAAATCAAAGAGCAATGTTTTCAAGAGAGTCGTGTACTGGTAAATATTTCGTACTTGCTAAAATGATTTTCGTCTCCTGAGACGAAAATTAATTTCGTGACATTTTTTTCTAATTTCAAAACAACTACAGTACCTAAGCAAGTAATATTTGAAGGGAAGCTTTTTACCATCATTATCTTCAAATTGTGTAAGCTTAATGTTAATCTGTGTATCTGTGTTTGGTGTCGTACATAAAGGGTTTGGCCCTTATAGATGACAACAAACAAACAACAAAACAAACAAAACACAACTCTATAAATGTGATGACAACTGACAAACGTTCGTTTGCCTTTCCTCTTTGGACAATAAAGATCAATGGTTCTTTGTCTAAGAGCTCCTTGGATTTGAATGACTCTTGAAATCAGATTTATGCATTAACACAAAATAAAGATTGGTAAACTGTCAGGATAATGACACAATCCTTTGGGGTCTGATGTATGCGGAGTAAACGCATCATTCTCAAAGCTAAAAGCCTCTTCTTCGAATCTTTGGCTTTGGTAACCGCACTGTGCAGATGCCAATGCTTAAAGACAAGGGGTCGATTTCACAAAGAGTTGGGACTTGTCCTAACTTAGGACTAGTCCTTGGATATATTAAAAACCTATGCTAGTCCTAAGTTAGGACCGTCACGAGTAATTCATCCTAACTCAAGATAAGACTAGTCTTAACGCAAGATAAGACTAGTCTCAAAGATGTTATGTCAGATTTTTGGCCCCAAACATTTCAAAGAGTATCACCCGCTCTAACGAAAAAAGGTTTAACTTTTACTTTTAATGGTCAGGAACCATGAATTTTTTTTTTAACGTTTCTTATAAAACACATAAGAATTGGTCACGTGATAGATTGTCGGGATCCTGACAAAAACTAATTTTGAGCACTTTATTTCACTGCTACTATTGGCGGACTTTTTTTGAGCAATGAAAGCTTGTAACTTTCTCGACCCCCATCAAATTACCTATTGAATTTGAAACCAAAATTTTGGGGTCAAATCGGCAAAAAATCTGACATAGCATCTTTAACTATTTGTGAAACCACCCCTGGACACATTGCTAATTACTCAAAATAAAATTTAGCATAAAAACTTACTGAGTAACGAGCAATGGAGAGCTATTGATAGTATACAAGATTGTGAGAAACGGCCTTGATAAGGTTCAAACAAATACTCGTTCTAAATCTATAACTGATACGTGTTGTTTCTTACTTGTTTAAACTGTCCCTCTGCCTGGCCTTTCTGAACCTCCGTCTCCAGAAGGTGCTTCTGCACCTGCGTCAACTTGATCAGCCAATCAGCGTTGTTCAATACGCCTGTCAGCGACGAGCTTGCGCAGTTGTTGTTATTGTTGTTATTGTTGTTGTTGTGCTTGTTGTCTTCTTCCTGCCAAACCGAGTCTTCATCCGATACTGAAATGAAATGGATACTACTTTTTACTTAAAGTTTGACTTGTACAACAATACGGTTTTGTGACTCGTGGACTTTTCAAACAAAATAATTTTGAAATAATATTGTTTGACTTATAAATGTCTTTTGATAGAATGCGTCTTTGTGACAGTTGGGATTTTTCAAACAAAATCATTTTGAAATTGTAACCCTATTACTAAAAGCGTTATATTTGACTAAACACAATGTGCTTCCAAAGTCTCATGGTTCAGAAAATAGAACACATCCGCGTATTGGTGGTGAACAGAGGAAGAACAATTCCTTCAGTTTGGTTCGGGTTTTCTTGTTATAGAAAGATGTTAAAATTCACCACAGGCGGTTCGAGGGCTAAGGCCTTGGGTGCATCCGGCAGCAATTTTTTGTCTGCACATCCTCAACAAATTTCCTGATTTTGGTTTAAGGTTTCCCTTCTTTGATTCGATTTAGAAGAAAACAAATCCCAATTGAGAAGCACTACGACAGTGGCAACTCTAATGAGCAACAACAAAATTACCCTCCGGCAGTTATGCGAAGCAAAAGTACACGCGGGTGCCAATTTTGAAATTACATTAAGAATTAACTTACTGCTTCCACTGGCAACAGAACTACTATCCGTCTCGCTCCCTGCAGACGTCGGGGAACCTCTCTCGTTGTCCGACACACAACCCGAGTCCATACCAGTGAGAAGATCACCTCCGGAATCCTCCGAAGTTCCGCTCGAGTCATCAAGAGAACCACCGGAGATTACCGACGTCCCACCGGATATTACCGACGTCCCGCCGGACACGTCCGACGAACCGTTCGGGTCCTCGTGAGGAAACCCGTCGGGTGATTTGGCACTGCACTCGGTCTTCTCCCTGTAGACGGAACAAAGGGCCAATTGACGAAAGTGGAAAATTAATGTTATAATTGGATTAAGTTCTTGTGAGTCATGAGTTTGAATGGGAGACATACAATAGCAAAACATGGCGTCACTCTGTTATATCCCAACTTAATGTAACCGGTCAAGAACAGCTTGGATCTTTCCCAACCAATGTGCCCCCCCCCAGCGATACTTAATCTCAACCACTACCAGCAGTCCAGCATTCTCCTGAAGACGAGCAGATTATACTGTTCGAAACGTCGAGACCACACCGGCTCTTTTCAGAGCAACACTCCCACAAAAGAGATCTACACATGGTTGCATCCGCAAGTTTACAATTTATTTTTTAATTCTTCCAGTGTTGTAACCAGTTTTTCTTCGTTTTCCTGTTATATGTGGGGGTCTTATCTCAACCTCGTTCTTGTTATATCCCATGCTAAATTATAACCTCGTATTCATAAACTCATCGCTCGACCGATCGTTAATTCACGAGCATTTTGACTGCACAGGTTGTATTATGGGAGACACAATGACCCAAAGTAGTCAAAATGGCGTCATCAGCAGTCAAGCAGTCTCTGATATCCAACTGAATGTTATAACCAGTTTATTATTCGCTTTCCTACTCACTTTCTCTGTATCAGTAAATTAAAAAGCTATAAGCAAGTATCATCCAAAATAAGAACAACACATAATGGTGAAGGTCATGTTGACCCAGTTAGTTATCCATTCTGTGTCAGGGTGTTTATCTGTTTATGTTTATCTGTCTGTCTGTTTTTTTCTTTCTTTTTTTCCTTTTTTACAAGCTTCTACTCATCAAAAAATGTCCCATCCTGCGTATTGCTACTGAGTGTTATGTTTTGCTTTACTGCATAGTGTCATGTACTTTTCGATATTTTTCATATAAGTATAAAATAAATGTGCGTTTGAATTTAATTCAATAGTGAAATTCTTTACGAAATTTGAAAAGAAAAAGTTATGGCACAGCAGTTGGAGTGACTCAGTCTCACAATAATACAGGGAGCAAGGGGGTGATTCACAAAATGTATAATAGCAGCATACAAGCTCAAAACCTGCGTCATGGTTGGTTGCCGACAAATTCTTAGCTTCCAAATCTGGAGTGATTAATGCTCGGCTTAATTTTCCTCGACAGACTCATATTAGGGTCGCAGTCTGACTGATTTGTTATGATTTGGGATCAAAGATTGTCACGGAGAAGACCCGTTGTTGTCTATTAGTGTTACTCTGACAATAAATGGCGTTGGTTTTGAAGACAGTAGTGTTGAAGACTGTGTGTGCTATGTTTACAGTCGATCTAAAATTAATTTGACGTTTCTTTTGTCTGAATTTCCTCAATACAGAGGAAGCTTGTTTGCAGCAGCGACAGAGAAAATGACAACAGCCTTATACAAAATATGAAATACCTACCCCATTGCTCACTGTTTGAAGACACTGGACACGATTGGTAATTCATCAACATAACTGTTAGCACATTGGTAACGAGCAATGAAGAGCTGTTGATAGAAATGGCTCCCTCCGAAGTAACGTAGTTTTTGAGAAAGAGGTAATTTCTCAATTAAATAAAAAAAAAATACTTCAGCTGAAGCTTTTTATGCATCTGAAAGCACAACAAGTATTACAACAAGGTTTTTTATCTTTCGTTATTCCCTTGCATCTTCGATGACCAATTGGGCCCAATTTGCACATGTGTGTCATGTTATGTGTTTGTTTGGATACACCAAGTGAGAATACTGGTCTTTGACAATATTACCAAACGTATCCAGTGCATTCAACTGGGTGCCCCTCCCCCTCCTCCCATCTCCATCTCATGCGTCCTTGAACACAGCGGGGTGTTGGTCCTCTCCTCCTCCTCTCGCAAACACAAACCCAATCTAATCAGTCAAGCTTCACTACACCCCCAAGAAACCCAGGAGAAACAAGCAAAATGGTTTGTTTTCTCCCCGTCCCCTCCTCGGTTTAGAGGTGGGTATAGAGGAAACAGTAACAATGCCAACGAACACGATTAACCCTACGGCTCAATGCTTGGTGAGTAATTCTGTGCCAGACCAGTCCTTTCAATCTCGCTCGGCTGGCTCCACCCGTAACATTTTCTAGCCGTTATTGTTTCAGCTCTGACCTTGACAGAGTCACTGTTTGAACTGGTAACATTGAACGCGTGGCTTGAACCCTCAGTATTTGTTAAAAAGCCGCGTCCAAAGCGGAGCACTGTGAAGATGGTAATGCGTACGAGAGTTTAACATCATCCTGGGCCACAGATGTGAGCTTGAGGGATTGGTGCAGGCGTGGGATTTATGCTCCTATGGGACCAAAGTGATGCCTTTAAGAAGGTCTCCAAGGTCAACAGAAATTGTGTGACAAACCCATTTTTAGACAGAGTCCTTGTAACAAGGGGGTGGGGTGGTGACAAGGCTCTATACCTCACACAAATTGTGTAAAAGTACACTGTGGTTGGTACCCTAAAATGTTCACTTTTTGTACTCATACGTTGTCAACTTATGCTTCAAGTTTTTTAATTAGGTTGGGAAGGTTTTATTTGCTCTTTCAACGATTTTTGTATATTATTAGTGTATTTTTTACATGTCCATGTCTTGCCTGATGAGTTAAATTAAGCTTATTTTTTAAATTAACATAATTAGCATGTGTGGTGTAATAAATATCCATTCATTACTGTCGGCTGTTTCAGTTCCCATCCCTATTTCCCCCCTCACGAATTGCATTGAACCTCTTTATACAATTAAGGGATATGAGATTCTCTATTCTGTATTGATGTTTTTCTTAGTCAGGTTAAAAAAAAAGATTCTTACAAGTTCTGGGTCAGAGTTTCCGGAAACTGGACACAACTGGTGGGATGCTAAATCGAATTCGGCGTCGGTTTGACCCAACTTATGGGTAATTTTAACACAAATTTAATGATAACCAAATTTATACTTGGTATTTAACCAAATTTATACTTGGTTATTGACCAGTCTCTCTAACACTGAGTGCAAACCCCTTATACAATCCGTATGATTAGATATTAAGCTCAAAGTATCAGAGGGTCTTTAATAATTCTCAACTCAATAAGATACCAATCTCATCAGCTTGCCTTGGATAATCACCTCCCAGTATCCCCATCACTAATCCAATCACTCACCCCCCCCCCACCCTATACCGTCAGTGAGACACCGTGTTCTAGCTAATATATGCCGTCGAGACTACGGCAGCGCGACTCTCTTGCGAATTGGTCAATTCAATTAAGTCTAATGCGAGACCACGGGATCATGGAGGGATCGTCATCTCTGAAGGATATCGTGGAGAATGTATGGCCTTGTTGGCGATCAGCCGAAACATGGCATGGAATTAAGAAAAAATGGCAAAACTTGAGGGAGCTGCGGTTGCTTTTATCATGGATGACTCAGGATTACTTTGGATGATACCGTGTGGGGAATTGATAGTAACCGGTGTTTCTTGTTTGATTGGCTACAGTTTGTGCCACAGCACCTTGTAAACTATTACATGGTGCTATGAAAAAGGAGTAGATCTCATAATTCAAACGTTAATAACACAGTGCACTTATTGAGCAGAGAAGGGGGTTCCCCTTGGTGTCCCTGGTTTGATTGGCTGCAGATTGTGCCACAGTATATCTTGAAAAAGTAAAGATCTTTAAACTTAAATTTAAACTTAAAAGAACCCAGTGCACTTATCGATATAGAAGGGGTTCGCCTGATGTTCCTAGTTTGATTGGCTGCATATTGCGCCACAGCACCTTGTGAACCATTACATGGTGCTATGTAAAAGGAGTAGGTGTCATACTTCAAACTTCGAACATAGTCCCACATACCTTGCAAAAATATTGAATGTTGAAGCGCCTTGAGCATCATTATTATATTATTTTAATTTATAAAGTTTATAGTAAAGTGATAGTAAAGTGTTAGCAGGTTAACAATGGTGACTTATGGTTTAACATTATACACATTAACTACTTGTGTTCCTAGTTTGGGCATACGTAATAATTAACTTACCATAAACTATTAATGAAAGCCTCTCCATACAAAATGAGATATGTACATGTACCAGTTTACGAACGGCTTTTACCGTAAAATCTGAAACAGTAAATTTGTTGAAGCCCGTTTTTACGGAGATGGGAATCTCAAACAGACGTTTTATTACCACTCTTGGCAAGCATATAGCTGCACGCCCGTCCAAAAGATTTCTCCTTGCAAGAATTCGGCTGTTCTATTTTCAAATAAAAACCTCAAAAGGCATTTGTTGGTTTGATATATTTTTTTGACAAAAATTGGGAAAGTTCAGCTCATGGCTCATTGACTTTTATAAAGGGACTTACCACTCTTGGCAAGCATAGCTGCATGCCCGTCCAAAAGATTTCTCCTTGCAAGAATTCGGCTGTTCTATTTTCAAATAAAAACCTCAAAAGGCATTTGTTGGTTTGATATACTTTGTTGACACAAATTTGGGAAAGTTCAGCTCATGGCTCATTGACTTTTATAAAGGGACCATTGTCTACAGGCTTTGCTTTTTAATGGATCCCTCCGCAGTATCGTATTTTTGTATTCTCATTTTATAGCTTCATTTACAATTGTTTTTGTATGTATACTTGCTATGGCTTATTGTTGTGAAATGTGCTGCTCTGTGTGCCGACAACCTCATTTCATACAACGATGTTTAAAACAAAAAACCAAGTGAATTTGTTAGGGTAAGGGTTAGGATTAGGAAAATACACTAGGGGTGTCAGAATATAGGTGTGTCGAAACATACACTGCAAAAACTTGGGTGAAAACTCGTTTTCACCAATTAACACCTGTACTAATGCAATTGTGTTGGCTCCAAATTACGTTTCGAACAGTTTACACAATTCTTCTGTTAATTTTCAAGGGTCAAACATGTCAATCTCCTGCTTATTTATATGAACTTGTTCATCATTGTTCCCTACTTGGACTTTACGATTATCTCAACAGTCATTGCTTTCTACTACTAGAGCTTCTTCCATTTTGTTTATGGCCACAGATATAATTTTGTCTTATGCCGCGCCGTTTCTTTGGAATAGTCTTCCGGTGTATATTTGCCAAGCTAATTCTTTGCAATGTTTTAAGTCCCCGTTGACCACTCATTTGTTTAACGCTGCTTTTTTGTAATCAAATCTTGCCTCATTGTATCTTGTATCTTTCTCTCATTGTTTATTTTATTGTTCTCTTTATGCGCTTAGAGGCTTTTTGCATTGAGCGCTTTACAAATGTCTTATTAGTATTACTAAAATGTACACCATGGGTGCTGTCGATATAGATACCCGAGAAAGATACAAATTAACACCACATGGTTTAGTAACTTTGGACGACAACATTCATCTTACCGTTCGCGATTCTTCCACTCCGTCAGTTTACTCTGCAGATTGTCGATTCCTTCCACTTGTTTCTCCAACTCTCTGACTCTCTCCAACCCACTGCTCAGAGTCTCCCTGGCGGAGCACAGACGCTGGGTCAGAGACTGCTGCTTGCCGAGCAGGAACGACTTACTCTGCTCAAGATGGGTCTGGTTCTTCTTCGATTGCCAGAGATCAGCTTCCAGAGACTGTGTGTAGCAGATGGCTTCTTCTAGCTGGTTGTCTCTGTCCTCACGAAGCCGACTCAGTTCCCGTGCCAGTGTGACTGCGTTTTGCGGGCGTATGGAGGAATGTCCGGGTAGTTTTGGTGGCAGCGGTGGGAACGGTGTTTGGTTCTCGCGCGCTGCTGTTTTTAACTTCTGCAATGAGACCAGGAGGGCCAGGTGGCGGGCGTCGCTGCTCTGCAGGGCTTGCCTCATGTCCTCGATGATTTCCCTCAGACCCTCATTTTCTTGCTGCAACTTTGTCATTGCCAGATCGTTCCCCGTGTTCGCAGGATCATCTGGTGTCAATGTAATGTTCTCAAAGTCACTTTTCATGTGAGAATCCACCTCGACCATGCCATCAACGCAGTTCAGTCTTCCCTGTTTGTACATTACCGAATGATACACCTCGGTGAGTGGTCTTTTTTGGAAACACTCAGTGCACATGGTGCGGATGCTGAGCCCACTCCTCGGCACCACGCGAACCTCTGCCTCAACAAACTTATCTGCATTGTCCCACCTCTTCACTGAGTAACTCTCATCAGTCGGGCTGTTGCCATCTTCTCCAAGAAAACACTGAACCAATTTGGAGTGGAATTCCTTGAAGGATAATTCTCTTGACTGATCACCAACAGTGCCACTCTCTTCAGACTCTTCTGTCAGTGGACTTAAGCTTTTGAAACCAATCACTTCCATTAAGATATTAAAATCCGACAGATGTATTCGATCTTTTCCAAGTATGTCCAAATGGTGGAAGATCTCTTGAATGTACTGATCGATGCCGGTTGCGAGAACAACAACTTCATTTTCGATTCCTTGGTCAAGGCCAAAAGCATACGCCAGGGCACTGACCAGCCACTGTGAACGCCGAGCCGGCAAGATAATCGATTCGGGTCTCTCCATGTTATCCGCTCCCGTCTCTTACTTACAAGTGCAGAGTTACTGTATATTAACAGCGAACACCATCGGTACCACCACAGTGCTATCGTATGAAGATGTACTCCCTCGCGTAGTCTTATGCGGGTATGAAGAGCACTTGACAGAGAGGCTACCGATCAGCCAAGTGATTACACCCAAGAGTTTGACCATGAAGTGCCCCCAGCGTTACACACTCAACCCGCCAGAATTTCTCTCTCCATCCACACTCGTATTTTTATGAATGGATGACTGCAAATGCGCGGGGTTGATGAGCCGTGGTGGTATATTACGGAGATCAGCGAGCATGCAATTAATGGGATGATGTTCAAATCGGTTGGATTTTGCTCAAACGAAGTGACGGTTAAATCATCAGTGGAGGGCTCTGAGCTTCCCTTGGCAAGCAGCTCAGCACCGTGGAGCTAATTGACTGAGATATCGACTCGGAGTTATTTTATTGAGTTGTTGGGACTCTTCAATCGCATTTAATAAGGTCTTTTTCTCCCCATTTCTCTTGAGATTGGTTTAAAATAAAGTTTTAATGCAGCGTGAAAATTAATTTTGGAAAATCGTGACGGTTGTCAACATCGGCGTCGTTTGCCGCACTTCCTCCTTTTAGGATGTGCGCGTAATTCACTTTGACTTCACTCGTTAAAGAGAGATCTGGACATTGTTCGGCTTTCTTGTTGCTTCACCCATGGATGAAGGAAATATCCCCAAATAACCGAGCATTATTGAAGCTGTTTTGTCCTCATCGGGAGTTTGTAGTCAAAGAGAAGTACCGTATGTAAATTAATAAAGGAAAGGGTAGTAAAGTGCCTTCAACATCTGGAGGGAGTCGTAACACTTGTCTCCTCAAGCAAGACACTTAACCATTCATGCTTCGGATTGGGACGCAAAGCCGTTGGTTCTGTGTGTTGTGTAATGCACGTAAAAGAACCCAGTGAACGTATCGTGAGTGAAGGGGTTCGCTCTGGTGTTCCTGGCAAGATCGACAGCATGCCACAGCACCTTGTGAAACATTGTATGGTGCTATAAAGGATTAGGTCTCATAATTCAAACGTAGTCTCACATACCTTGCAGGAAATACTGAATGTTAAGCGCCAGAAGCGTCACGGAGTGACGGATACGCGCTCTATTTATAAGAAGCCACTATAATTGTTAATTTATTGCCTATGCTCAACCATGGTTCAATCCTTCCATGCAATATGGGAAAAGCATGAAAAGAGATAAGCTGTTTTGCCATACAACGGAATGCAAGACCAAAACGAGGCTAGTAGGACACGTCATAATATTCACATCCTCACATAGATTAGTATGCCTTCGAAAATTTGAAATGGAAAGCCCCCCTCAAAGTACCCAGAAGTGATTATACATTATATGAAACCAACATTTTACAGTTAGTCTGTTTTGCAATGGATGGAAGGACAGTGTTGTAAACTTGCAACAAACACTCCTTTGGCCCAATTCAATAGAGCTGCTAGCTAAGCACACAAATTTGCTTAGCACGAAATTGTTGCATGATTTTCAGGATTAAGCAAACAACAGCTGAATACCAGTAAAAAGCAATATGCAACCAATTGAAATTTGTCATTGGTTGGTAATCCGGTTTTTATCAAGGAAGACATTTCATGCTAAGCAAACTTTTGTGCTTAGCAGCTCTATGAAATTGGGCCCTGGTCAAAATCACATTACACATAAGTGATGTTTGAAGCTTTGCATAGTGTGGTTGATAAGAATATACCATTGACATATTATTAGTAATTTGCGGGTACAACCATGTAATAATTATCTTTTGAGACAGTGTTGGCTCTGAAAAGAGCCGGTGTGGTCTCGACGATTCGAACAGTATACTCTGCTCGTCTTCATACATTCTAAAAAAAAACTCCCGGGATCTGGTTTCTGAGACCCAGCAGGAGGCCCGACACATTTCTGGGTCAGGCTGACCCGGCGTCCCAGGGAAATTTGTCCGCCGAAGACTTATCCCCCATACGGAAAAATAGTGTGGGCTGAAGGATGATTTATAGAGGGCGCTATCAGAAGTAGTTTGTACAGAGTATACTGTTCGAATCGTCGATACCACCCCCAACACTGTCTCAAAAGAGAATTATTACATGGTTGTACTCTAATTTATTCCTCCATGGTTGTACCCGTAAATTACTAATTATGTCAATGGTATATTCTTGTCTACCACACTTCAAACATGTGTGTAATTTGATTTCGACCAGTGCCCAATTTCTTTATCCCCGATGCAAATTTAACATCTATTAAATAGTTTGTACACAGTTCGCCGTATATGGGAGGACAGAATCTCCTGCCACACCGGAAACTGGTAAAAAAGAAATACTGGGATTCCAACTCTGATATTGCGTCATTTTGACCCACTTCTGGGTAACGTTTGGTCAGGAATTGATTACGGGTCATACTGCCAGATATAGGTCAGACCCTAATGGACCTTGATCCAGATGTTTGTTTCTGCGAAGTAAATATGAACGGGAACCAATGTATAAACGGAAACCAATTACACGCATTTCAATTTACGAATACATTGAGACTTTATTTGTTTCGGAACTCCAAATAAAATTACCACAAAATAATCTGCAAAAATATGACTCTTAATTTGTTTTCATCTCGTAAGCTATAATGCACCATTCACAAGCATCCATATCTGTTATTGTTGTTCTCCAAGAACTGGCAGCAAAATATAACTTAATAGTTGTGCCTTATCAATGTAGTAACCAGGGGAGTGTGGTAGTCTCCCCACTCAGAACCCTCGACCCTCCCCCATTTTACACCAAAAAATTTCACAAATGAATGGTTAATACACCATAAGTCCCCACCCAAATTTATCTCTTTTTCCCCACTTCCCTCCCTGTGAAATGTCTAGTTATACACCACCGTATCCACACCAGTACACAAACAAGATAAACCCCACTTGCACATTATAATTAATAGAACTTAATATAATGCGCAGTCATATTTTGTGCAGATGGTAGCTTCAAGAGTGTCTTACTAAAAGCTTTCAGTAGCATTTTTTAGTTATGGAGTGCACTAGTATTTACGTTGGGTGTATACAGAAATAATTACCCAAACCAAATTGTGTTGTAGTAACGCGTTAACCATTATCTCAAAATGGCTTAATGTTTTTTCTCGACATGTTAGTACATTTCAACTGGGCCCGGTGTCTTCCACGTGTTGTAATTTCTCTCAGCTGGTTTACCACCTGCGATGCTGTAGTTTAATTTGATGTCCAAATGTCTGTTGGGGATATAACAAGCCCATTATTATTATATGTTTGAACAGAACACATTTTGTTCACAAGAGGGCGCTATTCATAGGACTGCCAACTCTCTGTGATTCTGCAGAAAGTTTCCCTAAAAAACCTTTCCATGTTCTGATGAACAATTTGAAAATCTCGCTGAAACTTTGCCCCTATTCTGTTGAATGTAATTCTAAATATCTCCCTGAATGTTGTACAAAGTCTCCCCGATTGCAAGATGTAAATGTTTGCATCTCTGTTTTCATCAGTAAACCTCTATAACGAAGATTAGGTGACTCTTTAACACCTACATGTAGGTGTTTTTGCTATAGAAACCATACCAAATCCGCCAAAATCAATCAATTGAAAGACAGTAAATACGCAACTGTACTGAATCCATCATAATCAACCAAAGCATGTTTGGCATAAATATGAATCCATTAAAATCAATCACTAACATTTTGGAGTATATCCAACTCAAGTGATACTGTTTATTGCAGTAATGAATCCATCACATACATGTACATGTAGGCCTATAGTGTACATGAAAGGTTGAACGATAATTATCACCTTTGTTCAATTGTCACTTAAAATTACCGGCCCATTATGACCATCTCAAACATAACAGTTTACTTTTTCAGAAATACAATGCATGCAGCATTGTGATTTCAAAGTGAGATCGTTGTGTACCCAATTGGCATGTAGCAGCTAAAAGCTGTTGGGTTTGTAAACTCTATGGCAAAACAGCATCATTGTCTTACGAAACGGGAAGGCAGAAGTAGGCACATTACATTAAAGGAACACGTTGCCTTGGATCGGTCGAGTTGGTCCTTGAAAAGCGTTTGTAATCGTTTGTTATAAAATGCATAGGGGTGGAAAGATGTTGTAAAAGTAGAATACAATTATCCACACGAACATGCCTCGAAATTGCACGGTTTTTCGCTTACCTCGTCGACTAACACGGTCGCCATTTATGGGAGTCAAATTTTTTACTCCCATAAATGGCCGACCGTGTTAGTTAGCACAGTAAAAGGAAAACCATGCAATTTCGAGGCAAACTTGTGTGGATCATTGTATTCTACTTTTAAAACATCTTTCCAACCATATGCAATTTATAAAAACGGTTACAAACGCTTTTTATAGACCAACTCGTCCGATCCAAGGCAACGTGTTCCTTTAAGGACTAACAGTGAGTTACGACAAGTTTTGCACTAACTTGTCATTCTAAATTACAAGGCTTTGGATAATCTTTCTTTCCAGGCTACTACGTATCTAAGTCGAGTCTCCTGTTCGTATGTAGCCACCATCCATTTCAAATTGTCCTTATACTATCGGGGACCATACTACCAACCCTGGTCTCCATCTGGTTATTACATGTATTTGCTTGTGTTAAGTGGTCGCAACATCTTGTCAATGACAATATTAATAATGCCAAAATGCATATAGCGCCTTCATATTGAAATGCTCTAGGGCGCTGAACAAAAGGCACTTGTCAAAAACTAAGCACAGGTACAATTATATGGACAAATTAAAAAATAAGAAACTAAATTATAACAATAGGAGTAAAAAGTCTTAAAAACATTCAACCTGATAATGCTCAACATACCTGTCGTTATGGAGAGCAGGCGTTACTAACATGGATCCGTCTAAGACATCGCCCTCTTTCACAGAAATTGGCTCGTCAAAGTACAGTACAGCTTGGTTCCAGTGAGTTCGACTTAAAAACAAAATATACAACATACATTGTAAATAGTGTTGTAGCTAGACCAGTTTCAGTGGTGGGCCCAAAATTCAAGGGCGAGAGCGGCAAGATTATTCATGTTTAGATATGGGGCCATCATTGTTTAAGTGCAATCCGGGGGAAATCTGTGCTGGGCAGCACAGTGTATTTTGCTCAGAGTGCAGAGAGAAATCTTTTTGTTCTTGGCAGGCCTGCCCGGCACCGCCCACCGTGAATACAACACTGTACTTATAATAGTAATAGTGTTACCTAGTCTTTGTCATGATCAATAAAATCATTATTGTTTTCCTCTATGAACAATAGTAAACAGCAATGGCAAAGAACTATCAACTTTTTACAGAAGAGGACACCGTTCTTTTGGCCCTTTCAAACTCGGTGCACTTACATTGACTTGAAATGGAGAAGAATGCAAATTACTTGTAAATGTTTGTTTGAGTAGGCCTATAGCGCAAAATAAGTAAAGAAGCACAACACAAGAGTTTTTTTGCCTTGACAGATATTGAACTTGATACCACTTTGACAACCTTCATTAATTTGGTATTATTGTTTAACAGTAACAGTTGATTCCAGCTGCGGCAGTTGTTATTATTGTTTTTTTTGTGTTTTTTTTACTATACCGGTTACTTACGTGGCAAACGGTGACGTTGACAAGACAACAGTTTCCTTGCCTTTGATCTCAAAGTAAGCGTCAAACCAAGTTGTAAATCCAGACAGTTTGGTCGTCTTGTTGCACGCCATTTTAAAACTCCCCTGCAATGGACAATCGATGAAAAAAATGTATCTTTATATGGTACACTTATGGAGAGGCAATGAGGTCCCTATGTTTATCCCAAGGGATTTTAAGTGAGCTGGGGTCACCAAGGGTTAGGACATAGGACTAGTACTAGGAGATACTAAAACCTTAAGGCTAGTTCTAACTACTATCAAAAATGTACCTTAACGTTGTCTAGATCTTCGATGGTAACGGTGTTGATGTCGATTTGTGCCAACTCTTGTTCTTTACCGACCACCTCCGAGCTTGGTACATCCTCCCTTCGAACCGAGCCTGCGGGTAGAAAACAAGATTGCTTTTACAATGCTGTGTTTTAGTACTTCTTTGTCTAAATTGTACAATGCTGTGTTTTAGTACTTCTATGTCTCAATTGTACAATTGAGCTCAATTGGTCATCGAAGTTGCAAGGGAAAAGGTTTCAGGCCTGAATTTTTGTATTATTTGACTGCGAAATTACCTCTTTCTTAAAAACTATGTTACTTCATAGTTTTAAACTATCAACAGCTCTCCATTGCTTGTTACTTGTAGTATAAACCCAACAAAGATACTAGATTTGGAATAATTGAATGAAATGCTCACCAAAGATGCGCTTCTTTGCAAAGGGAATCATACACTCCATGCTGAGGTCATAGGTTTCTTTAGTACTCGACCAGAAGTCAATCCTAGAATAGGATTAAATGATGTATAAGACACACTGATTAGTTTTAATGAATATATACATGTACAGCCCAATACACCAGCGAAAATTTTCTTCTGAACTACTGTTAAAGTTCAAGTATGAAGATCCCTAAATCACCACTGCTTGTTTGTTTGAGTGCAATTAATAAAGCCATACACTGACTTTTACACTGAAGTGTTTTTAAAATATGATTTCAACACGGATTCTGCCTTAGTTTGACTGATGTCAGATTCACTCTGACACAGAAATGGTTTAGGCCCCATGGAACCCAGATCCAGTCAATTCTGTTTTTAGTATGCAGTAATAACTGATGATAAGCTTTCTTGAAATCCCAATGATGTATTGTTTGCTTTCTTGACGCTCATCAAGACCAAAGGCTCATTTTCTCACCTTCTCTCGTAGATCTTTTGGCTATCCACTGGCGCAACGAACAATGTGCACTTCGATGGTAAAATCAGGCCACCCTGGCAAAAAGAGACAGAAACAAAAACTACCAATTAAAAGCTGACCGGTTAAATTCCTTCCTGAAAATCCAACAAATGATTTTGGGGAAAAAATCAATCAAGAAGCATCCAACATGTTTGAATAAATCTTCTTCCTGATTGGAGTTTCCAATAAAAAACTGCTGTTCATTCTAAGACGTGGTTGCGTCTACTTGATATAAAAGTCTCTTTTGAACTTACCTCTTTCAGAAATCTGTCCCTGGCCACGACCACAGAATTCAGCATGGCTTCAAACAACAAGAAGTTACCCTGTAATGAATTGAAAATTCTTTTTTTCTTAAAATAAATTACTTCTCAACAACAGGCTTTTACAAAAGTCATTGACTAAGCTGTATTCATCAAAACAATGTTTTCTACTAGCTATGCACATAATCAGAATCCACTCTATATGTGAACAGAATAGACCTTTATCATGGTGTAGCCATGCTGAAACTTTCCCATTAGTATCAATGTTTCCAAACCGAGGCTGGAAGAACAAAATAGTCTGGTTCCTATTTGCTAAATGCGTTCAATATTGTTACATTATGTGATGCGAGGATCATGACCAAGATGGAGGTGACATGATAAAGGTCTATATTCCCGTAGCATTAATTACAATGACATAAAGTTTTAAAACGTATGCTACAACCTAAGATAAACATACGAACTAACCATCCATGAGTCAAATGGATTATGTAGCTTAGTAGTAAACAGTAATACAGCAATGGATCCATTACCATTGACTGAATAGTTAAACCAATATTTACCATCCATTCACTGACAATGACGTCAACTTTCTCTGGGAGTTGGACATCTTCTGCTTTCCCCGAGACCAACTCCACTATATTCTCCAAGTTATTCTCCTTGACAACGAGCTTGGCTTGCTCTATTATAGCACTGGCATCGATGGCATAAACTGAAACAAAATGTGAAAATATTACCATGTCATAACTCTTACTAAATGTTTGGTGTCAGGCATTTGCAATGGAAGAAACTGTGGAACAAGACATTTCTTTTGTCCATCTATCGTCTGGTGCCAGAGCTCTTAGACAACTGATTATGTTTTTCATGATGTTGTCGGGGGCCATTTTGAGTCCATTGAGGGAAAAGTAGCAACAAATTGTCACAGATCTAACAATATCACCATAGAACTGTTTTTCTCCTTCTGACTCTCTAGAGCATGACGCTGTTGATCATACACCTGACACTAACTAACCAGGTCAATAAGTCAATCTTACGCCCTCTTGCGCTGGACCCAGCAATTCTCCGATCAATGGCTAGTCTTTACAGACTATCCTTTCTTATGAGATGCCCAACAAAAGTCAGTTGCAGCTTTCTGATAGACTCAATCTGATCCCTAATTATTTGCACAAAGTTAAGAAGTCCGATTCTTGATCATATAACAATGAAAGTCATGGTTTCCCATAACGGTCTGCTCATGATCAAGAAGTCATAGGTCAGCCCCCAAAAGTAACTATATTGACAACAAAACTTTGAAAAGTACTTACCCTTTTTAGCACCAGCTTTAGCACAGAAACAACTGAGAATTCCTAGATAGAAGGGGAAAAAATAGTCACACTTTATGGTCAATGTTTCTTAATTAATGTAGACGGCACAAGGCGAGTGTGGAGAAAACAAGCCAGCAAGAGGAAGAGAGGAAAGATATGATTTGAAAATATTTCAAGGCCCATGGTCTTATGATAAATATGGGGAATGAAAGACCGAGAGTAGATGCCCCCCATAACACCCACCTGGCCCCAATGTGGTTCTAACACTTGTAGTCCTCTAGTATTTAGCACAGCGTTGTTATTTGTTCATTTCAATGATGTAACAGTGCATCTAGTAGTGAATTATCAAAAAATGTATCATCAAATCAGGCTCACCTGTGCCACAGCCGACATCTGCTACGACTTTTCCCTTCAACAGGTGACTGCTTGCCATAATGGCCTCCCTTTGAAACAATAATAATAATAATAGAAATAATCAATATTTATATTGTGCAATATCAATCTAATAAGGTGCTCAAAGTGCATGAAAAGAAAAATAGCAGCAATATAGAAAGGAGAAACAGACAAGAGGGAAGAGGGAATGGTAAGGATGGTAAGGGAAATAAAAGACTACTGAAAAGTAAGACAACCACCCCCCCCCCCAAAAAAAAACCACTTAATTTATAAGCCAAATTCAATACCCAAATTCGCAGCAGCTTTTCGAAGAAATCTCTTTCTAGTTGGCCATACTCTTCCAGATTGAGTTTCATCTTCACATGTGTTTTAAATAGTTTAATGGAACTGCCCTGCGGTGTAATTTCGCTAGGCTTATTGTGACAACAAAAGACGGTTTCAAAACTGCAGTAGGCAAAACTGCTCTATGAATACATGACAATAAACAGGCTGCTTGCCCTCTAGGAAGCTCACAAGTCTCAGGTCCTCGATCAGAAAACAAAAAGTTTGAATAATGCAGTGAATTGGAAGACTCTACTGAGTCATGAACAGTTCAAGCGCACATTATACCTGTAGGTTTGGGTGCGAGAGTGATCCCGAATCATATTCTCGTGAATGTTCACATCAGCGTAAGCTCTGCAAAATACAAAATAAAAAGGAATGAGATTAATTCAAGGAGCACAGTGTCTACGGTATATTATCCAAGACCACACCCTTCCTATAGCGCTTAAAAGGGAGGTATTTTAATCCGTACATCATATCATATCTGGTGCAGAAACTAATAAATAATAATAATAACATTTTCATGTAATATCACATTTCACTGTTGATAATAAAAAAGAAATTGAGAAACGGTTCCCTCTTACGTAACATACTAGTTTTTGAGAAAGAGGTAATTTCACTCAAATGATGAAAGACAAGTTCAGCTGAAGCCTTTTACTTTGCATCTGAAAGCACACAAAGTTGTACAAGGGTGTTTTTTCTTTTATTATTCTCTTGCTACTTCAATGACTACTTGAGCCCAAGTTTCACAGATTGATTATTTTATGGATGTTGGGATACACCAAATGAGAATACTGGTCTTTGACAATTACCAAACGTGACCAGTGCCTTTAAGTTGATTGCTTGAAGAACACAAAATACTGTTTTTTTTCTCATTGTTAACTGAAATAGTTCAAACTTACGTGAAGAAGAACTTGTCGGAACCCTTTAGGTCTGACCTAGGAATAAATAAAGCACAAAAAATAATCAACTCAAAACAAACAGACAACCTCCCCCCCCCCCCCAACACAAAAAGAAACAAAACCCGATGTCTTACATTGTACAACATGAAGACTAACATTGGTAAGGAATTTTAATTAATAGACAGTTCCCAAGCTTTTTTAATGCTATAGCCTGTTACTTCTCAACTGAACATCATCGCTTATTTACAATAAATAAAATAGGGTTAAGCATTTTGTACGATTTTGAAGAAGGCAAGGCTTACAAGTCTTTGATTGCCCTTGGAAATTATACAACAAATAAAATTTGAAGGGAAAGGGGGGAACAAACCAATTGATAAGGGCCTTGTTATACCTCGGCTTTGACTTCAGGCCCCAGGAACCATCTGATGTTCAAACAACAGTGCAAAAAACACTCTTCTCCTAAAAATACAACAAAACTCAAGCTGGGATTTTGGAAGGGCAAGGCTACACCTTTTCTAGCAACTGAAAATGGTTTTAATTGGAACAGTTTGGTGAACTGTTGCAAGTTCGTAAGGTTTCACACAATATCTAAAGCCCAAAACAGTATCACAGTTTGTTTTATTTGAAGGGGAGGAGTACTGTGAAGTATTGGCTTTGGCAAAGTCTCCCCGGGGGTGGATTTCACAAAGAGTTAAGACTTAGTCTCTCTACTTAGGATGAGTTACTTGTTCTAAGTTAAAAGGACTAGCCTTAAGTTTTTAATATATCTCCTATGACTAGTTCTTAGTTGGGATTTGTCCTATTATTAAAGTCGATTTCACCAAATAAAGCTGTTGATTTCACCAAACTCTTTCTAACTTAGGATTCATCTTAAGACTTAGGACGGGTTCAGTTCAGTATCCAAACACGTAGGATGCATTGAACCCATCCTAAGTTAGGACGGGTTATAAGCTTAATGGGTTACTCGTCCGTACGCATGTTACTCGAGTTAGGGTGAATCCTAGCGTTTCGTGAAATCGGCTGCAGGGCACATAATAAATACTACAGTCACTGATTGTACTATACTTACTTTGTGGTCATTCCACCATTGATGTCGACTTGATCCATCTTGAAGGTTTTGTAGGTCTGCAAAGGAAAATGGACTTATTTATTATTATAATCTTTTGACAACAATGATCATAGGCCTACACCATGGGATGTCAAGGCCAAGCGGATAAGAGCACCCAATTCAAGCTCTGTTGATTCCATTCAGCAGAGTGTGGGTGCGAAACCCGGTCGTGACACTTTTCCCTGAGAAAGACAATTAATTTAATAAACACCCAGCAGGGTGGATATGTGCACATTACAAGTCTTATTATTATTATTATTATTATTATTATATTTAATTTAAAGGCAGTGGACACTATTAGTATTAGTAATAACTCAAAATAATTATTAGCATAAAACCTTTTTTGGTGACGTGTAATGGGGAGAGGTTGATGGTATAAATCATTGTGAGAAACGGCTCCCTCTGAGAAGTGCCATAGTTTTCGAGAAAGAAGTAATTTTCCACGAATTTGATTTCAAGACCTCAACTCAAGTTTAGAACTTGAGGTCTCGAAATCAACCATCTAATTTAACGCACATAACTTCGTGTGACAAGGGTGTTTTTTCTTCCATTATTATCTCGCAACTTCAACGACCGAATGAGCTCAAATTTTCTCAGGTTTCTTATTTTATGCATGCATATGTTGAGATACACCAACTGTGATTGTGAAGGCTAGTCTTTGACAATTACCAATATAGTGTCCACTGCCTTTAATATTATTATGATTAGAAACTTGGAAAGGCTATTCAATTTAATTGTGTATTTCATTTCCTAACATGCCTGCCTTTTCGGATTATTTGGCCGAGAGTTGTTCGTCCAAATGTTAATAAATACAGGCCTTTTGACAGAGGGTGTCTAGACCCAAAGAAAAGAGCAACGTACTGCTGACCTAGCTGGGGACAGACACTGCTAAATGCGTGCCGTGTAAACAACACCAATGAATCGAATGGGAGAGCACGTACGCATGGACACCATTTGATGACACTGACGCATTCATATGCATACAAACATTACCTCCATGGTTTCAATAGGCAAGGCTAACTGTGACCAGATCATTGGAAGATCAATCTGACAGAATATCGAAGTGTTTTAGGTGCAAAAGTTTCTCGGATAGCGCCCTCTTTTGAACCATCGATCTTCTCTTTACTTTTCCGGGAAGTCTAGTCTATCTGATGTAAAATCTTTCGGCAATGCGTTCCCCCGAATCCCCGTTTCTCCGAAAGATAATCTCACCATGGGACTCTGGGAGGTAATTCATTTACGACTTGAGTAAACAATGAGGTCAAGGTTTTGCTGGAGGTTAACCACTGAGCAATGTTAACAAGATCCAATTTGGTTCTCGAGTCGCAGGGAATTTGGACTTGAGTGGTTCACATACATAGGACGGGTTTATTTAAAGTTTGGGGATTCCCACTATTAACACTACCCGTAAAATACTACGCAGACCCCAGGGATTGCAGATCAGACACCATTTTTGACTGGCCATCTCTCTCCAGTGCAGTGAGCTCCAGTGTAGTGACACACACTTTCAGCAGTGGTTACGCCAAACACGTTTGCTCCAAGATGGAGAAAGCAAATGCTCCAAAATTGAAGTACATGTACATGTTATTGATCACGTTTGCGTTAGGCATCATGTAAGTATTTTTTATAAGAACAATATTATCCAGTAAGTCTGATTATTATTAATATATTATCAAGTAAAGTCTGAACATACCAAGACCCAGTAACTGGGGCGCTGTACTCCTTTTTTTCGAAATTTTGACCAACCGAGAATGTCAACATTTCGGAAAAAGGAGTACAGCGCCCCAGTTACTGGGTCTAACTCTCTTTTAACATCGGTCTCTTCGCTAAATGGCTTTCTTTTAACGGCAATTGGACACTTTCGGTAAACAGTATTGTTCAAAGGCCCACACTTCGTGTATCACAACTTATAATATATATTAAATAACAAACCTGTGAAAATTTAGGCTCAATCGGTCATCGGAGTCGGGAGAAAATAACGGGAAAACCCACGCTTGTTTCCGCACGTTTCACCGTGTCTGACATGTGTTGTCTGACATGTGTTTACTATAATCCGTAATTCTCGTTGTCGAGAATTGATAATTTTTTTAATGTTTTTTCAAAAAGTCAATTATTTCATGGAATAATATTTCAAGACAAGTCTTTTACCATTGCCTTCTGTAAACCCCGTAAGTTATTTGTAAATCTGTGGACTTTTACTTTTGTTTCTGTTCTGAAAGTGTATAGGCCCCTAATGGATTTAACAATACATCAGTCTCTTCACTGTGAAGAGACTCGATGTTAATGAGAGTCATTTACAGCTCAACAAGGTGGGCTAGGTTTTAACTCTTCGCCAGATGTGTTTTGTAATTGTACGATTTTATTTATGATTTTCTGGTATTTGAATTCTCTCTGAGACAGATTTGTATCCCCGGGTAGTAGTACAGGAGTGAGCTCTTCGCCAGATGAGTGTGGATCAACTCTTCGTGCTGGAATGGGATTGATATCGTCTCCGGTCAAGCCGGGGTTTCCCATCCAGTACCCTGCCGGCCTCCAATGTGAGTGGACTCTTACTGCTCCAGCGAGTCGCCGTGTGAAATTGCAGTTTTCGGAGTTCGACTTGCAATCTACCAGTACCAGCTTGTGCAAGTTAGTCTATCAATTGTCTTCACAAGACGCGTTTATATCTCAGTTTTCTAAAGAAAATTAGGCTTTTAAAGGCCCTGTTCATGTTTGGTGTATCCCATCATAAGCATAAAATAACAAACCAGTGACAATTTGGGCTCAATTGGTCATCAAAGTTGCGAGAAAATGATAAAAGAAAAAGCACCCTTGTTGGACGAATTTGTTTGCTGTCAGATAGGAATAAAAGACTTCTAGCTAGAAGTCTTTTAATATTTTAGTGAGAAATTAACTCTTTCTCAAAAACTACGTTACTTCAGAGGGAGTTGTTCCCAAAATGGTTTATACTATCAACAGCTCTCCATTGCTTGTTACCAAGTCAATTTTTAAGTTTATATTTGTTTTGGGTAATGACCAAACATGTACCTTCCCTTTAAAGGTGTGGAATGAAAGACCAGCATTATAACGGGCCTGTCATGTATTCATGAATATTGAAAAAGAGGGTGAAGTTTAATATGTGAAGTTGTTGTCAAATGAAAATGTTGATGATGGAATAGTTTTCGGCCTTGCCCAAAGTCCATTTGGCAAAGAAAATATCTTCACAATACTATGATTCCAAAGACATTGCTGGTCAAACTAAATAGTGCAGAAATATGGCGCGCTGTTTTAAATTACTAATGGGAGCGCGGTTACAATTCAAAGACCGAACTCCGACGTGTTGATATACCCCCAGTAAATGCTAAATACTGAAATTTGCCACTGGTAGATGTGGGACATTTTCCTAAAAACACTGCATGCACAAACTCTGCACTCACAACAAAAATTAACGTCTTAATAATGAGACAAATGGAAGAGTAGTATTGTTGAGTCATCTGTGCATTTTGCGATGGTTTGAGGGGTGTTTCCCGGCCCTCAATCTAAAATCACCTAGGCCTATACACTGTCACATAATATCATTTATTTTACTCATCATTTGATTGCTTATTTCCTGTATTGGTTGACAGAGATGATTTTGTGGAGATTATTCAAGATGGTGACAATGCCGAGACGTCTGTATCCACAGTCTATTGCGGACAGCAACTACCGCCAATAACCGTCTCAGCGACTAACGTATTGCGCCTGCGTTTCTTTACTGATGACGTCATCGGGGGCTCAGGATTCAGCGCTTTCTACGATACTGGTAAAAGATAGATAATTAATTTATTTGAACTATCATGGACTAATTAATTTGTGGACTCTTGCATATAACCTTAAACAAAGTGTGTAATGTTGTTCGAACCAAAATACAAATCTGCTATCGTTGACAAAATGGTGAAAATCCAACGATTTCTCATATTTGATGCGCCAAACCTTGTTTGGCTCGAGCAGAACCTTGGATCCTGACAATCATTCTTTTTTAGTTTTTAATTACCATCGACTGAAAATTTGCGGACTGTTGTTCAAACCTAACAATAGCTGTTTCAAATGTAGGTTTAATTTGTTGGGTCAAATAGGGCAATAAATCTTAACAAAATTGTAACAATCAAACAATTTCTCATTTCAGTTCCCATGGACAACCCTGATGCACCAATCCTTGTTTGGCTCGAGCAGAACCTCCTAGATTGGACAGCCAAACTGCAAAGCCTAACAGCAGATCCGGCGGACTATTTCTCGTCTGGAAACATAGTGACCAACACCCTTCTGAAATATAGTCCGGCCAACTGGACCGCACTGGCAGCCGACTACCACGACCGTGTTTTCTTCTGGGCTGACCCACGCCTGAAGGTGATTTGGCGCGGTCAGTTGAAGGGGGAGCAACTCATTGCAGCGCCCCTGTATCGCGGCACCTCCTCGATGGTGCAGGGTATCGCCGTAGATTGGTTAGCTCGTACTGTCTACTGGACTGATGCTTCATACAACCACATCATGATGAGTGATTATGAAGGGTCCAAACATACAGTCGTAATTGGGGAAGGATTGGAGGTTCCCACTGGTGTCGCCGTGCATCCACGACTTGGGTTAGTATGCCGAACGGGGTTTGGCAAATTTAATGTATAGTATGGATTAATGACAAAAACTTCTGGTAACTAGATATCGTACAGAATAGTGCAGTTTTGTTCACATTGCTTCTAGTGGTTAGTCTTCAAAAACAACAATAACAGCAGCAACAAGACTTCGTTCAATGCTGCAATTCAATTCCTTAAATGAAAGCTAATTATCTTTCTGGAATCTATAAATAGAAATATTTTCAATTTAAATCGAAATGTGCCGGTCAAATCTGCCGAAAATTGGATCCGGTATCCTTGACGGACGTTCATACTGGGCAACAACGCAAAAACCTACAATGAAATCAAATAATACTCATGACCTTTTAAATAAGTTATGCTCAGTGCTTAGTGCTGTATGACCAAACTTTCACGCTTTTACTGAGCTGCTTTTGTACTTCTAACATACAGGTGGCTGTTCTGGACCGATACGGGTACCGACCCAAGGATTGAACGCAGCCGTCTGGATGGACGAGAGCGTCGCGTAATAGTCCGGGGCTCTGAAGCCGGGTATGCGGTAGGACTCACCATTGACCACTCACGTGATAGGTAGGAACTTGTTGGGGTTCTGTATCTGTATCTGTTTTATTGAGCCTGCAAAGCAATTTTCTAAAGACACATCACACCAGCTTGTGTTCGCGGTGTGGACGGGATGACTCATGATTTTGGACGTGTTTAGTGAGAGTGTTTTTGAAGATGTCTTAGTATTGCTGGAAATCACACTACACGGTAAGTTCTGGTTTGCTTCTGATCGATCGGATCAAGGGAACTTGAATTTACAAGTCGCAACATAAAGTCAAATCAGCATCGGGTGGATTTTTTATAAAAATAAACAGTTGATGCTAGATTGATTGGAATGAATGATTGGCATACCTTAGGACTACGCTTCGAAAGAAACCAAAGTTACACAAAAATCTTGCCTTTTTAGTACCAGTGTCCTGCCGGAGATTCTGTCCCCAAATTGGAAAATGACCTGGGGTCTGGAGGAGAAGGATCCAACAGAGGGGGCCATCAGAAGCTCTGTTCTTCCTATAGACCTTATCCCAAATACTCAGGCAGGCGCAGTAGGTGTGGAGTTAGGTGCATTCTGGGATAGTTAGGGATCAAATTTGATCCATAGCTATCCTGGAATGCACCTCATTAAATAACATTTGGCGCTTGGGCAATGGGTATTTGCGAAAAGGTCTATGGGGGAACAGAATCTCCAATAGTGTATTTTGGCAACCCAAACCAGAAACATTGGTCATCGGTTGGGCGTTTGTGTGTTCGGTTGAGCGTGGTGACACGCTGTTCAGACCAACCGGTAACCAACTTGTTTTGGTTGGGCTTTTGCTGGTGTCGCCAAAATGCACTCCAGGGGGCAGAATCTCTTGCCACACACCGGCTAACATCACTTATTGTATTATTTTGGGCAGGTTATACTGGACATCTCGGAGTCTGGACGGTATGAGGAGCTCTATCTATTGGGCAACTACTGATGGACAGTCTGTAACGGTGTATACAGCAGTCGACTACAACCTCTACAGGTTTAACGATTTAACCCTGTACAAGGTAAGGCATAATTTCATCAAAGAATAGTTTCATGAAGGGTGAAGGAATTAAAGAGGGTGTAATAGGCAAATATTGGGACACATTAAGATCGTTCGAAATTTATGTAAGCTGCAGTTAGACCCAGTAATGCTTCACACATCATTTTAGAAAGTTTTGGAAATAATTATTTTTAATTACAGGATTACCTCTACGTTACCGACTCAACAAATCAGCTACATTGCTACTTGAAGGATGAGGTCAGGGGTCACTACTTCACCTTTAACCTCACACCACGTTTACCATTTGGCATTACTACGTACGCTGGAAACAACCAGAATTGGCGATCATGTGAGTTAACATCATTGTGTGTCCGTTTTTGAAATGGGTGTTGAAATTTGAAATTTTCGTAAGGTTCCGGGCATTGTGTAACATTTGTGTAACACTTTTGAAGCATTCGTACATTTGTCTTTATTATTTCATACATTATTCAACAGGGTTCACCCCTACTCTTTCAAGAAATGTGTTTTACCTCCGAAGGGGCATCAAATGCCAAGACCAGGGAAATAGAGGCCACGGCCTTCGTGTAATTCCATGCCTCAAAAAATGCCAATTCTAGCCAAACCGGTTACTCAGTATGAAGAAAATTATTCCTGTAATTGCAGTCTTCTCTGCCAAGATACATTCGTTCAATCGAATTTACATGTTAGAATAAAAAAATGTGTGTTTTCTTTGCAAGCAATTTGCATTTTGTATATTTTACTAATATTACTATTTAACTTCTGTATTTTACTAATTCACAACAGTAGTATTTATGATCTTCAATATTGAAATTTTGTTGACGGTACTTTGTTTTACATCATAATTTTGTGGATTTGCTGCATGCGCACGATTATAGTTAATAATAGTGATATGGCTGATTGAGTCATCATTCAAACACATTGATCATCCATACTGTATTTAAAGGCAGTGAACACTATTGGTAATTACTCAAAAAAGGTTATTAGCATAAAGTGTTACTTGGTAAATGGGGAGAGGTTGATAGTATAAAACATTGTAAGAAACGGCTCACTCTGAAGTCAAGTAGTTTTCGAGAAAGAAGCAATTTTCCACGAATTTGATTTCGAGACCTCAGAATTAGAATTTGAGGTCTCGCAATCAAGCATCTATAAGCACACAACTGCGTGTGACAAGGGTGTTTTTTCTTTCATTATTATCTCGCAACTTCGACAACCAATTGAGCTCAAATTTTCACATGTTTGTTATTTTATGCATATGTTGAGATACATTAAGTGAGAAGACTGGTCTTTGACAATTACCAATAATGTCTGTCCAGTGTCGTTAACCATGATTTAACAAAACAACTTATTTTTCAATCTCTGATGACAATTATACAGCTGGTTGTGATGCAAATCCATGTGAGTTTCTCTGTGTCAGTGATGGAGGGGATGCATACAGTTGTTTGTGTCAACATGGATTCACTGCAATGCAGGACGGAACATGTGTCACAGGTACGGATAAATATATCTAATTATTTCTTCTTTTACTGTAGAAATACCAAGTGCATGCACCTTCTGTGTTCCTGGGCCTGATGATGAAACTTAGCCCTGTTAGCATTAGATTTGAATTTAACCGAGACCATTGGTAACATTCCAATGTGTAAACATTACCAGTGGATTACTTGGATTATACAACTGACTATTTATAAACACAGGCCAGGTCTGGGATCATCAGGCAGCATGCTTTTTGTTCCCCGGACTCACCTTACCTCTAATGGTGATAGGCCCTTCTCTAATCTTGCCCCCACCTCTGGAACTCTCTGCCTCAAAGTCTAAGAGATACACATGACATTTCTCACTTTTCATCTTTCATCTTTTCAGACTGGCCTTTGAACACATCTGAGATTTCTTTTAGTGACCTGGAGCGGCGCCTTTGAATTTTTTTTACAGAGAAAGAGCGCCTTACAAATGCTGTGTTTTATTTATTATTATTTACATGAGGGCACTACGCCAGTGACCTTCAACCGGATGTGACAAAATACATGCCCTATAGCTTTTAATCAAAGGTTGAAGGGAAGCATATAGCAAATAAAAGGAAGAAAGTAACACCAAATGGTGGCCGGTTAAACTACCATTGGGCTCAATTAATTTACATGTAGTTACCTGGGTGACATTTGCCTGGGCTGTTCACAGGCTTAAAATGGTCTAGTCACCATTTACCCCCACGTTTGTACATGTGGATACCAGTAGCATTTAACTAACTGAAGCCACGTTTGCTTGATTTCTTGAAAAAGATAAAACTTTGTACATAGGTGTGGTACTCGCTGCTAAAATATAGGATTCAAACTGTCTCTAGCTACTGGGCAATCTCGGTGGTCTAGTTGTCAAGACACTGCTCCAGATGCAAAGGTCATGGGTTTGAATCCCACCCGAGTAGTTGTGATTTTGTTTCACAGGGCTCGGGAAATTACTGAGTATCACTGCTAACACACAGTGTATAAAGTTAAAACCAAACTTAATATTCGTTATATTCTTGTTGTCTTACTTCAATCAAGACTCTGACATTCAGGTTCCACCACCCAAGGTATTTGTGCTAGGCCGAACCAGTATCTGCATGTATCCAGACAACATCCAAGACCTACCATCGCATCCTGGTCAGTGCATCCTGACAGATTTACCCGAAGCAGTCGCAATGGCTACCGACCAAGGGGAAGGGATATTGTTTTACAGCACACTCCAAGACAACATTATATACAGCATAAAACTACGCAGCAATGAGAGATCTGTGGAAGTTATTGGTGGAACGACTGAAGTCAATGGTAATGCTTAATGTATTTTTTTTCTTACTTTGATATTGAAAATCGCTGTTACTTTTGTTCCAATTAACGTGGATTTATTTTTTGTAAAGCCTGTCAAACTATGTTTGTTGGAGTGTTGGGGAATTTGTTTGTTTGTTTGTTTATTTGTTTGTTTGTTTGTTTGTTTGTTTGTTTGTTCGTTTGTTTGTTTGTTCGTTCATTAGTTTGTTCATTAGTTTGTTCATTCGTTCTTTCATTCGTTCGTACGTTCGTTCAGTTTTTTTGTTTTTGTTTTTGAAAAATTGCACAATATAAGGATAATTTTCATAAGAAATTGCAAATCTCTTTTTGTACAAATGTTGGATACTGTATGAATTATTGTCAAAGTTTTCAGCAAGTTTCAGTACACATACGTACATACAACTAAGCATCTGTAAAGCGTCTTTTCAACAAGATCAAAGGGCTGGACAAGCAAAATGGAACTAAGCTACAACATACATGATATATTACATTTGATACGAACAGGGTGATGCCCCAGCATATTTAAGTGATCTTGTGCAGATGTACACCCCAGGACATCGTAGCTTTTTGTTAAGTTAGTATATTTTTCTTATTTTGTTTTGCTATTTTGATCGCTTAATAGCTGTTCTTTTGTAGAGCAGCCCCATGAGTGACGCTTGCGGCGGATACCGGCGTTTTAAAAGTGTCCATTATTATTATTATTATTAATATTATTTTAAGAGATTTTTTGAAAAATGGCAGAGAGGAGGTAGTTTCATAATGACACAATATTATTAGCACTGATGACTAATGTCAGATTATAGAAGTGCCATTTTGCATTCACAAAGTAATGTGGCGAGATACACCACTTTATCCATATTAATAAAACCAGCTCTTATATAGCGCAGTTCCAAAAAAATTACCAATGCACTTAAAACATAGCACTGGCTATTTATTAATCTTCTGAACATCATAGGTATTGCCGTAGACTGGCTTGACAAACTGCTCTATTGGACTGATTCTCGCTTGAACCATATTGCTGTGTCGAAGTACGACGGCACGCACCGAACAATCCTTCTGAGTGACGATGTCAGACAGCCCGGACACATCGTTGTGGATCCTCATGCAAGGTATGGGTACAAAGTTTATACTGGACAGATTTGAGCCAAGAGGCTAGTAGTTTTGGTGTCGGGCCGAAAAAGTCCAGCTGTCTTTTAAATAAAAGTAAATTCTAGCATTCCTAATTGCCCTCCCCTAAATACTGCCCTCTCTTGAGTCTTAAAGGAGCTAAATTACTTGCAAAAATACAGCAAATACAGGAACAACACAAAATAATTGCACCTACCATGGAGGAAGGAAACTGTCTACTTAATATATTTAACTAGGGTTTGCATAAATTAATAAAGACACTTGTGACACTGATTTTCAATGAAGTGCTGAAACTGGCAAAAAGTTTGGTCTTTGGACTGCTGACCTTTTGTCTGCTACAGTATCTGGCTATTGTAAGCTGTGAGGGTCAGAGTCTACACATGTTGCAAGCATGGTCTTAGTCAAAATGACATCTATTGTAAAAAAACAAGCAGCACAACTTGTGTCTGAGTTATTCAATGATCAAATGAATGTAGACACCTACTAAGTCGGTGTCTTTGTAGCAAATTCTGACAGTTTTACCTCATTTTTTGCCACGATTGATTTTAGTAATAATTGTAAAACAATTAATATATCATTCTTGTGAAGTGAACTCATTCCATGAACCAATGCACTCTAGAGACATACTTATAAAATGAACATTTTTTAAGGAGTTGTCAATCACTAGTTCTTTTCAGAGGCAACACTTTCAAAAGAGATACGGTGGTGGTGCTATCCCAAATCTCACCATACAAAGTTTTAAATCCTGCTGACATTTCTTGAAGCAACACGTGACAAAATTTCACAAGATGAAGTGAAATATCTGGCTGGAGAAACATTTGAAAGTCACATGCCAAGCATCGGAAAAAAATATTTGAATTATTTCTCATTTTCTTTGTCTCTTCTTTTAATTCTTAAGATTTATATTCTGGACCTACCTTGGATCCTCAGTGGAGATTGAACGAGCAGCCCTCGATGGTAGTAACCGCGTGGTGATTGTAAGGGGTGTTCTGGAGGCCGACGCTCTGACAATAGACTTCGACAGTCAAGTGTGAGTACTATTAAACCACAAATCTGTCTACCCAAACTGCGTACCCTACACTTCACTGCACTAATACAAAGGTGGAAGTCCAAATTACGACATATGTCTCGGGTACACCCATTGTGTGTTACCGATAACTGTTCCTTATCTTCAGAATAAATCTTACTCTTGCAATCTGTGTGTTCTTATTTGCACTTGTATGCCTGTTATCAATGACCTATTTAAATGAAGCCTGGGAGAGATGATAGTAAGATAACAATGAACAATGGCATCCGTGTCGACTGTACAAACGTTGCTGCTGAGATCTTCAAACTTTATTACAGTCAAATTTATCTGATCCCATTGTTCAATAAAGTAGGATAAGTTCGTCCTCTTTTTTTGTTTTATGTGGTGTTCTGTTCTACACAAATTATGAATGGTTACATTTTTGCAGTTTGTTCCCTCTCAAAAGATAGTAAATCAATTTCAAATGCATTATTAATATTTTCTGGTATTAAAGGCAGTGGACACTATTGGTAATTACTCAAAACAATTATTAGCATGAAACCTTACTTGGTAACGAGTAATGGGGAGAGGTTGATAGTATAAAACATTGTGAGAAACGGCTCCCTCTGGAGTAACGTAATTTTTGAGGAAGAAGTATTTTTCCACGAATTTGATTTCGAGACCTCAAGTTTAGAATTTGAGGTCTCAAAATCAATCATCTGAAAGCACACAACTTAGTGTGACCATGGGTCGACAAGGGTGTTTTTTCTTTCATTATTATCTCGCAACCGATTGAGCTCAATTTTTCACAGGTTTGTTATTTTATGCATATGTTGAGATACACCAAGTGAGAAGACTGGTCTTTGACAATTACCAATAGTGTCCACTGTCTTTAGGTGAAGTTACCGGTAATCACTGTAGCCAACAAACCTGAGGACACCAGTAAACAAGGGTGATTGCTACAAATGTATGTGAACTTGAAACACCAGGTTTAAACCTTACTCTTGTATGATAAGCGTACTCTGTTCTTTTTACTTGCACTACCAATCCTACACAGGACCACATGAAGGACAAAGTATTTATGATAAAGTATCTTGCTCACAAGTACCAAGGACACAAGTACCAAGGACACAAGTACCATGACTGCAAGGCCCTTTTCATTTTGCAATAGAACACTTCAAGTGAAAATCATGAAGTCTATGAGAACTTTTGGATAGAGCACAGCAAGGCCAAGACCAGGGCAATATATATATTTACCATGGCTTCCATGGCCTCTGTGTAATTACAGGCAAGGTATATCCATCATCAATAATTGTCCTGTGATTATCTTTTTATCATTGGTTAAATATTATACACAAATTGAATGGCAATGAGGTAAAAAGTATACTTCTATTCCTCCAAGGGACTTTGATGAATGACCAAAAGAGGGACCTTTTTCCCGAGGCCGAAGGCTGAGGAGGAGGTCTCTCTTCTGGTCAATTACAGGCCCTAGGGGGAATAGTCGTACACTAGTTACCGAATTATGCCAGTCAATATGTGTTTTATAAGACACCTCGGTCTTAAATGTGAAATAAGAACAGAAATCTGGAAAAGAAAGGAAGTTTTGTAGTTGCTGTTCACGGTTCAAGTCAAGAGAGGGCGCTGTAACCAGGCACTATGACTTATGCCCGCCCGGGTACTATTCCTGCATAACACGCGCGCGCGATCACTAGACTATACTAGTTCATCCCACGTGACCGTGTTTCAGCCAACCAGAATACAGAACAAGCAAGGGGTGTGTTTTAATCTATTCTATTCCATCCACCAGTTCAATACTGAATGCATCATGTAAGTGCATTATCATAAAATATAATCACTACTCCATTTGTCGAGGCGAAGCAAAGGGAATCAGCAAAACCAGATTTCACCTAGGCTAGTGGGTGTAATCTGTGACAATGTACAGCGAAATACTCTCTATTTGAAATTTGTCCAAGTAAAAAGAAAATATAGCCTGTAAAACTCATCAATGCACCCCACACCCCGGGAAAAATCTTTAACCAAATCTTCTGAACTCCATGGACGACTCCATGTAGACACCAACCATATCTGCAGTGACATGACCTTGTTTTATTCTGACAATTGGGCTGGAATTATTATTTCAAAATTGTTGCTCAAAATAATCTCTGCGAAGTATCCCAAGTGTCCTATTTTTACCAAAATAGTACTTCTACTCTTTCTTATATTTGGAAGCATGAAGCATCACAGCAGTAAATACATGGCATTCAAACGACAAAGATGGAATGCGGAATATATTAAGTATTATTTTGAGCTCTGTTGTCGTTATAATTGTTCAGTAAATTGTGTCTTTTTTGGTTGTAGACTTTACTTTGCTGAAAAAGGAACTGGTATACGCGCTGTTGACTACATGGGATCCACAGACAGACTTGTGTTCAAGAAACACGGATCTATGATAACTGGAATGGATCTGTACAAGGTACAAACCTAACAACTACAACATATCTGAAGATTGAATGTATTGATTATAGACTATGCAAGTCTCGCAAACAACGTTCTGGGACAAAATTTGTCAATATTTGATGAAATAATTAAATGGAAAATGGATAAATGTTTGTAGGGAGGGGGTGTTTTGGCTCATTCCTTGCTGTCAGTGATATTCAATCAAATCAGCTATGAGTTTGTGAGTCAGTGAGTGATATAATATTCCCCTTTGGATTGTTGATTGATTGATTGTGAAGACCCATTAGTTAGTGATTTCAAATAACATCATGCTTCAACTTTTGCTCTGAAAAAAAAATCAGGAATAAACCAAAGCATCCCAGGCAAAGATTAGCAGACCCATTTTTCTAAAAGTGTTTGAACTGGGGTTATCAAATGCAATGGTAGATTACACTATTTTAACATGAGGTGAGAGACTTGTAAATTTTTCCCCACTCGCATGAGGACTCTATCTATTGGAAAACGAGTACATCACCAAATTGAGTTTGACATTTATCTCTTCCTTTTTAAAGGAACTATAGACACTATTGGTAATTACTCCAAATATTCGTACTAGCACAAAAAATTCAAATGAGCAGTGGAGAGCTGTTGATAATATAAAACATTGTGAGAAATGGCTGTCTCTGAAGTAACGTAGTTTTTGAGAAAGAGGTCATTTCTCACTCAAATAAAAAAATACTTCGGCTGAAGTCTTTGAATGCATCAGAAAGCACACAAATTTGTGCAACAAGGGTGTTTTTTCTTTCATTATTTCTCTTGCAAGTTTGATGAACAATTGACTTCAAATTGTTCACACATTTGTTATTTTATGTATATGTTGAGATACACCAAGTGAGAATAATGGTCTTTGACAATTACTAAAGGTGTCCAGTGCCTTTAAGTAATATTTGTTGATTGTTAGTGCAGGAGTATTGTCACCGAAAATCTTTGAAATATTCTCACTTGTCATATGTTCTGGTTCATAGGATTATCTTATGTGGACAGAGCGGGCTCCATCAAATGAACTGATTGCCATAAACAGATTTAACGGCGAGCATGTGGGTCAGCATTCATTGGATGGTCTGTTGGAGTCAGCCTATGGTGTCAGCATGTACGCCAACAGCAGGCAGAAAGATGGACAAAGTTTGTAATTTTTCATAGATCTATAATGGCATCTTTGCCTTACTAGAGCAGACATCTTGCCACTCGTAGACCACCGTCATGCCAAATAGCAGGAGTCAGTTCCAAACCTGATTTTTTTTAATAAATATTATTATGGTATGTGTACTTGCCTTAGTTGACTGGCAAAGGTTGTTGAAAAATATGGAGACACCCCCCCCCCCCCCCAAACATAAGTTACAGGTTCTAGTTCCGTTGTGGTCAGTTTTTCTTTGTTCACATCCCCCCCCCAAAAAAAAAAAAAAAAAGAAAGAAGAAGAAACAAACGGCAACCGAAGTGCCCCTTTCCAGAGGAAAATGTTGTGCCCCTTCACTTTCAAGACTTAAGTATAATATTAACTAAATTGTAACTGTTTGTCAAAAAAAACCTTTCAGATCCTTGCTCAGACGGCATGCATGATTGTGAGCAACTTTGTCTTCCTGCCCCATTGCCATCTAATAACTACATCTGCACATGTGGAATCGGTTATAGACTAAATGAAGACGAGACTTCCTGTACCTCAGGTAAGTTATTAAAATAATGCACTAAGGTTATTAAAGGCACTGTACACGTTTGGTAAGTGTCAAAGACCAGTGTTCTCATTTGGTGTATCCCATCATAACCATAAAAAAACAAGCCTGTGAAAATTTGGGCTCAATTGGTTATCAAAGTTGTGAGAAAAAGATGAAAGAAAAAAACACCCTTTTTGGATGAATTTGTGTGTTTTCAGATGGGAATAAAAGAATAGCTAGAATAGGAATGGGAATAGCTAGAAGTCTATTTTAGTGAGAAATTACCTCTTTCTCAAAAACTACGTTACTTCAGAGGAAGTCGTTTTCCACTATGTTTTATACTACCAACAGTTCTCCAATGCTCGTTACCAGCTCAGTTTTTAAGTTAATATTTATTTTGAGTAATTACCAAACATGTACCTTCCCTTTAAAGGCACTGGACTCAAGTTCTTGGGTTTCTGATATGAGCAGAGTTTTGGTTCGAGTCCTGCTCTGGACACTTGCGTCCTCGAACAAGATAATAGACCGTTATTGCATAGTCCTTTGAATGGGATGTAAAGAATTGGAAAGTCAGGCAGGTTCTTGGTCTAAAATAACGGGGAACCCGACCAAAGTTGTTTTCAGGAATTATCACACTCTTCAAATCTCATCGTTCCTGCTGTATGTTTGTGCTTCTTTGTTTATCTTTTTGGTTGACTATGCATACCCCTTTTATAAGAGTTTATTAAAGAACATATCTATGTTTTGACGGAGACAATAATATAGCACTTGATTATTTTTAAATTTCTAAACCTTTTAGTGAGAACACTCATTTCGAAGGTGTCCAGCATTAAAATACCCACTTAAAAATTTATACAATAAAAACTTCAGAAAAATAATTAAAGTTAAACAAACAAAATCAAAATTATTAAAATCTGGGCCTGCCAGTTTATGCAAATGAGTAAATGCAAAAAAAAAAAATAGGAAAAAAATAGAAGTACATGTGTTTAGGAAAATAACATTATTTGTTGATTAAATATTTGTACTGGCCATTTAAAGATTGGCATTGCATTTATATATTGAATAGATATTTTGAATGACAACTTCATTCTGGTGGCCGATACGTATCTCCATGGCATCTTTCAAGTTGACCTCTCCTCCCCTGACCTCACTCTTCAAGCTATCCCATTGGTCAACATATCCAACCCACTGTCAGTCGGCTACGATCCGATACAGGGATTGGTTTATTGGAGTGATGTTACTGAGGGTTCAATTAGTAGGGCAACTCTGCACGGTGGTAATCAAGAGGTTATTGTGTTGGCCAAGGAAAATCAAGGTATTATAAACAGCTTTCTTTGGGTTTAATCTGCTCTGTGAAAAAATCAATGAAAATGCTTCTTCTATATTTTTCCTTTTAAAGACACTGGAAACTATTGGTAATTGTCAAAGACCAGTGTTCTCACTTGGTGTATCTCAACATATGCATAAAATAACAAACCTGTGAAAATTTGAGCTCAGTTGGTTGTCGAAGTTGCGAGATAATAATGGAAGAAAAAATACCCTTGTCACATGAAGTTGTGTGCTTTCAGATGCATGATTTCAAGACCTAGAATTCTAATTCTGAGGTCTCAAAATCAAATTCGTGAAAAATGATTTCTTTTTTATCGAAAACTATGTTACTTCAGCGGGAGCCGTTTCTCACATAGTTTAAACTATCAACCTCTCCCTATTACTCATTAACAAGTAAGGTTTTATGCTAGTAATTATTTTGAGTAATTATCAATAGTGTCCACTGCCTTTAAAGGCACTTGGGAGGAGTTGCTTCTCACAATGTTTTTTACTATCAAAAGCTCTCCACTCCTTATTACTAAGTAAGTTTTAATGCTAACCGAGCCGATGCATACAAAATTAAATGAGCCCTCAGGTTGGTGGTCAGGTTGGTGAAGTTGGTGTCTTGCCTCGCCTTCCACCGGGGGGCACTATGTGGATTAGGTTTTCAGTCTCTACTTGACTGCATGGGTTTTCCCTGGAATAATTTCTGAGGTTTTCCTCCCACATCTAAAACTGAAATTTCGTCATCATCTTCTCTTCCTGTTTGGCTCTAATTAAAGCGTTGGGAATATTTATCCAGATCCAAGAAAAATTGTTCGGGAAATATTTAGTAATTTTTAACGCATTTCCACCCAATATTTGTCAGCCCCTTATTCCATAGTCGTAGACTCCAACTCAAGAGTAGTGTACTGGACAGACACTATAAGTAATACCATCAGAGTGTGCCGCCTCGATGGCAAATACCACGTCACACTGGTAAATACATCTAGAAGTCCGCGAGCTCTGGCTCTACTACCGAATGAAGAGTGAGTTTGTTGGATATTATCATTAGATTGTAGACATCCGTGTTATTTTGGTTGGTGGAACACACATGTGCCTCCTATATTTTGGCACACTGCTGTGAGTCATGTGTGGATAATATGCCTCTCTTAATATTCATGGGTGACGTCATAATTCTTACCCAAAATGAGGCTATAGGCGCACGTCCGCAACCACTTGCAGTGGCTGCATGGCCGCGTTTTGGGTTAGAATTGTGACGTACTCATGCATAAATATTAAGAGAGGCGTACTTAGGGGCTTCAGAGGCTCTTAACCATCATTTTCAATATAGTTGTTTACCACCTGTTTGGCATAATCTTGTCATGGCAGACAGTTGGTAACTACTGTTAATAAGATTTTTTTAATGGATTATCAGAGTGGGGATGGACAAATTTCTTTGTCTTTTTTATGTTTATTGGGGCAAACATGTCAAATGGTAAGGGCATGTTAGTTAAGGATCTGTTTGTTAGGGAAGTGGACTGCCACTTCCTAAGGTCAAACAAATGTTATGGTTCTTTGTTGTTGTGTGTAAACTCCTCTTCCCCTTGTAATTTTGTTTTTTATGTAAATGATTTTTGCCTAATTCTTACTTTTTGACCATTTTAAACTTTCCTCTTTCTTTACTACAACAATTATTCCCATTTTTGTCGTTTCAGACTCCTTTTGTGGACAAGATGGGGTGAGAATGGCGTAGGTATTGACAAAGCATTCCTGGACGGTTCGGGGAAAGAAACATTGATATCGGCCGAACAAGGTTTTTACCATGGACTAGCAATAGATGAAGCAGGTACGTGTAGCAGTGAAAATAAGGGCCTTGTCACAAGGCAAGAAGAAAATACATTCCAGGCGTCTGATTTTCCAAGATTTTTCAGGATTTCTCAAAATTCTCTTTTGCAATTAGTTTTTTCTTCAAAATGAAGCACCCCACCCAAAGGGAGAATGAAATAGTCTGGTTTATGCCCAAACCTGTAGTTCTGCCGATGCACTAAAGTGTCTGTAAACTTTCTAAATTGTAACATCTTGGAGCTAATAATATGACTTTATGTTTTATTTAAAATTATCTAATTCATGCTGTGTATATTTTGCAGAAAGACGATTGTATTGGACGAATGGGCAAGCTCACAGTATTGAATCGTGTGATTTGTCCGGCAATTACCACCGTGTGATATCTCTCGGAATAGACTCCCGACCCTTTGGCATTCTCCTGAAAGGTCCTCATATTTACTGGACGGACCATCAGAGCTTCAATAAGCTGATGCAAGTCGATAAGGCAACGGGATCGAACGTGGTAGCGGTCAGTGGCCTGGACCTTGCCCGACCAAATGGTGTTTACAGCAGAAGCACATCAGCGAGTCCAGGTAAGAATACATGGATGCGGAGGATCTTTTTAAACTGGTTGTTTAATATTTTAACTTTTTTGCCAGCTGTCTGTATTATCTAGACTCCTTAATTTATTTTACTGTGTAATACTTTGCTCTGTATAATTTTGTCTGGTCCAGACTTTTATTGTTCTTTCCCAGCGCCTTGAGGCAGATTTCTTCTGCTATTGTTTTTGCGCTTGATGAATTTCCCTTGGTTATTATTATTGTTATTATTATTATTATTATTATTATTATTATGATCTCCTTCCTAAGCCCATTATTTTGTGCTACGTGATAAAGTGTGTGGTTTTAATTTGCAGTTAAAAGGGTGTCACTCGCGCACCCACTCAGCCGCCCACAGGCTCGCTTTTCCAAGTAATTCAAATTGCATGAAGGTGGCCATTACGTCTGTTGGTTCTGTTTTCAAATTTGTTTAAAGTCAGCCATCTTGATATAACTGATTCAACAAGTCGATTACCGTTTGGTTGGAACAGCCTTGTCACAGCGGATAAATTGAACATGCAAAATTGCTCAATTGATGACCAAAACATAATTATGTTTCTGGTTACAATTTTGTTGAGAAACTTTAAAGTATAATTGTATACTTCTGTCCACAGTAAGTAATGCCTGTACAATCAACAATGGGGGATGCAGCGGTCTGTGTCTTCCGAAGCCCTTTGGTCAATCGTGTTTCTGTCCTGATGGTCTACCGGCAAACGAAGATGGAAGCTGTAACACCATGAACACTGGTAAGATCTTGTTTAAAAATGGCCATACATACATTCATACATATCAGCATTTATATCCTAAGGTTACAAAGCTGGCTGTTGTTTGGGCAATTGGCTACTAGCGACTGTTGTAGGTGGCTTTTCTAGGGAGCAATGTCAACCACTAACAAGCCTAGCTATCCAGTCAATATTAATTGAGGCCCTCAGTAGAACCATACTTAACTGTGCGTTGTGGGCGGAGCCTAATGGATCGGTCTATTGCAAAGGTTGTGAGTACACAGTGCTAACACACAAACTCAAGATGTCCAATGTGTAGTGGAGGCTGTGCCACGCTCACAATTTTGGTGGGCATTATGTTTAACGCCGCATGGCCTAAAATGCGCACTTCACTGAATAACGCACAGTGACATTGACCACCAAAACGGCGCATTCAAGAATATTCTGATGCATTTTTTACCCAAATTGGATAAAACTGCTGGACTTTACCCCCTTGTGATTTTTTTTCAATTTTCAAGTTTCAAACCTTCGGAAGTTTCAAACTTGCGCTAGCCAAAATATGCGACCTACCAACTTAAATTGAGCTGTGATATCCTTACTGTGTTTCACATTTAAATAATATGGCCATGTGATGTCCTCTCGACCAATCAGAATGACAATTTGCGCTCTCTATTTTTTGCACTGTACCCTTTTATCATTGTATACTGCTTTCATTTTAAATATGTACCTCTAGTGGATCTTATGGTAATTTGTCCAGGATTTTTATAATTTACGTATTTTTTTTTTCTTTTTCATTATCTTACGAAATGTTTAGATGAACAAAGCTATAGTTTTTCTTATTTTGGTTGTAAAGCGCCATGGAGCATTTTTGCGATGGATTTGGCGCTTACTAAATGTTATATTTTTTATTAACATTATTAACAGCTGACTCAAAACTAGAAACACTTGAAATGACGGATCGACCACATGACGTCACACTCCAAGTGGGCATGGAGATCTTTCAGATGTGTGGCAGCAATCAACTGTCGGCCAACATTCAGTGGTGGAAGGACGGGGAGGAATTACCACTAGGTGAGTGTGACTTGATAAACGTCTTGACTTTATTTTACCAAATGGAAAGTGAAGTAATATAGACCTCAATAGTTCCACACCCTTGAGAGCATAGCGTCGACTCAGGACTTTAGGGTTTTTATTAGTGCAGTTTGTATGGATTTCATTAAACTGCTCTAGCACCTGTTGGAGCTCCTGGGGTGGATTTCACAAAGAGTTAAGACTAGTCTTATCTCGTGTTAGGATGAGTTACTCATCCTAACTTGGGACAAGCCTTAAGTTTTTTAATATCTCCTAGGACTAGTCCTTCCCTTTTTGTGAAATCGACCCCCCCCCCGTGTATCATGGGGTTAATTGATCAAGAGTTGTCTCCAAAGTAAGTGTTGACAAAAAGAAGGAAAAACATTTTCTAAGAAAAACATTTTGTTGTGGGTTTTGATTCGTTTTTGTCAAACTTTTCTTCATTTTTCACTTCACAGCCTTTTGATTACTACAAGTATGAAATTGCAATTAATGACCTTATAGCAATGAGCCAACAATATGACCCCCAATCACGCAGTGAACTCCACTGGCTATAAGAAAATGGATTCATAAAAAAAAAATTGTTTAACTTGTTGACTATTTTACAAATGACTCATTTTAACCGAGTTCTGACCTAGAAACAGTGGAGTGTGATGTGAGTTGTTTTGTTTATTTGCAGGTCAATCGGGAAGCATGTATGTTTTTCCCGATGGCGGGTTGCAAATCCTAGACGTTGATGAAACACACAGAGGGCTTTATACTTGCATTGTGACTGCAGTCGACGGCAAGGCTGTGCAAGCACATGCAGAGTTCCGTAAGTTTTAAACTGTAATGTTTGGCTAAAAATGTGTATGTAAAACAAACAGATTCAGTCGTGAGACTGGTCTTTTTTAGGCTGGATGCATGTGTTTGACTTGCTTTGTGCGTAATGCTTAAAAGTGAATGTACACGCCAAGCAATGAACATAAATCCATGCATTTGTATTGCGTACTACATTATCCGTAAGGCCATGTGAATTTCATAGTGTGTATTATATATTCCTTTGTACAACACATAGATTTCTGTCCTTATACTTTGTGAGAAAAATTTCATTTCAAAGTAATGTGGTTATGTTAAAAGATATCAGTTTTTACGTATCATACTTTGAATCTGAGATTAGATTGTGTATTAGGGATTTATATTAAGCTCATTATGGCTAAAACAAAAGAAATGTTTTCTGAGCAATAACTAAAAATGGACTTGACGTCTCCAAACTTGGTTTGTGGATTAGTCATGGGATCCCCCAGAAGCCTATTGTTTTGGGACCCACTCAGATAAATATTAAGCTCATTATGGCAAAACAATGACTCGAAAAGGACTTGGCGAAGCAACTCCAATCTCAGCGGAGCATTTGTTTTGTCAAAACACTGTTCTTAATCTTCCTGCAGCGACACACTCGCTCTGGATTTTCGGCAATATTTCAAAAATGAACATTTGGAAATGAATTTTTCACATGTTGATTTTATGTTAAACATCTGCATTTATATAGGATTAAAACAATAAAACAGTTCCAAAAACCAAAGGTGTAGTTTGCCTTTAAACCATTTCCCTTTTCTCCTTCATACCACAGAATTTGATCCAGATGACGTATTCCTAGTTGAACCCAAAGCAGACATTGTGATTCCAGAGGGGGGTGATGGTATTCTCATGTGCTCTGCAATAGAGGCCTCTTATGTTATCCACTGGGAAAAGAATGGCGAGCGAGTTCAATTCTCAGATATGATCCACATGTATTTGGGGGATAATCTGATAATTCGTCAGGCGATTATCTCAGACTCTGGGGTGTATACCTGTTATGCAGAAACGTTCGGTAGTGGGGTGCGTGTTGCAGAGGTACCTGCCAAGGTCACTGTAGAACCACAGCAAGTTGTAGAAGAAGGTAGGGTGACTCTCTACTTCATCCTCCATTAGGGTTGGAATGTTAAACCGTTTAACCATCACAAAAAATCCATCGAAAACCATCTCCTTATTACATTGTTTTACTAATTTCTCAAAAACTACAGCACCTCACCAATTAATATTTTCAGGGAAGCTTTCTACTATCATTATCTTCAAACTGTGTAAGTTTAATGTAAGTCTGTGGACGTTGTGTTTATTGTCCTATAAAAAGTACATAGACCATTTAAAGGCACTGGATACTATCGGTATTTGCTCAAAATATTTGTTAGCATAAAAACTTACTTGTTAGCAATCAATGGAGAGATGTTGTAAGTATAAAACATTGTGAGAAACGGCTCCCTCTGAAATAACGTCGTTTTTGAGAAAGAAGATATTTCTCACTGAACAATTTGAAGTTGATTTCGAGACCTCAGTATTTGATTTTGAGGTCTCGAAACCAAGTATCTGAAAGCACACAACTTCGTGTGACAAGGGTGTTTTTTCTTCCATTATAATCTTGCAACTTCGATAAACGATTGAGTTCAAATTTTCACATGTTTGATATTTTGTGCATATGTTGAGATACACCAAGTGAGAAGACTGGTCTTTGACAATGTGTCCAGTGCCTTTAACAGTTAAACAAAACCACCAGTAAAAACAAACAAAAAGCTTTCAAATCTACAAGACCACTGGGTTTGTGGCTCAAAATGTTTACTAGACCAGAGTTCCCTTTTAAGAGACCAGAATCAAAATATTATCAAGCTTCCTGACCCAGTTTAGCGCACATTTTAAGATAACTGTCTTTATTTAAACAAGCACTACAACCAGTAAGAGAGTAATATTCTCCATAATATTGTTGATTTCATTTTTTTTTTTTTTGAGCGTATACTTCACTTTGTTATTGCTCATAGAATTGGAAGGTATTTTATCAGTTTCGAAGTCAACATCTGAACATTAATTTTTTGTTCAAAATGTTACTATTATTTTTCATTAGTTCAATTAAAAGACACGAGACTCTGGTGAAAAGTTTAAAGTGTAAAATTCTAGCCTTGCTCCACATATGTTCTTTGCAGGAAAAACATACTGGGCACTTTGAGACGCCCCTTGGGTGTGGTATAGTGCTATTATGATAAATATATGTTTTATCAATAGTAGTTACTGGTGTTTATACACTGCCATATTTTGATTACTAAATGCTGTAGGCCTACTTTATTTTGCCAACTGAAGCTTGCCCTTTTTTTTTTGCTGTATGTATTCCCCCATAATATTATTAGTTGTAATGTAGACAGCTGTATTTTGTGTGAAATGATGCACTTTATTTTGTTCACTTATACCTTTATCTTGTGGACAGGTTCTAAAGTTGATTTACAATGGATGAATTATTATCTAGTAACAATATTTGAGGTCATACTCTCTTGCTACTACAATTGTACACAATTGATGTGCAAGTATTTCTATAATTCTAAATAACTATTTCGATGTGTTTATGAAATGTACAGGTATTGCTGATGCTGTTTCTAATGACTGTTTTTGTAAATTGTACATTTCAGCTCTTAGCTGCCATATTGCAGTATTTTTTAATAAACCATTAAATAGGCCTAATGTTTATAATTTAATAACAATAGTACAAATTTTGAATGAATAAATGACTCTTAACAATATCCTGTGTCTGTTGAATCCCTGCAGTGTGTGGCAGAGTAACATCACCCGAGGCAACCGGGATAGCATCAGAATCCAGTAACGCATCCCAGAGCGATATCAATGATGATGACCAGACCTTCCGCATCGTTGGAGGTACTACTGCCAAGATGGGATCGTCCCCTTGGATTGCACGTATCTGGCTGACTAAAGACCGCAAACACTTCTGTGGTGGGACGCTAATCAACCGCTTCTGGGTCATCACAGGGGCTCACTGTATTACTGAATACTCGGTGACCAAGGCCGACATCAAGATCAGGCTGGGTGACCACGATATCTACTCGACGGAGGAAAACGAGCGACTGATTGGCGTGCAACACATCAAAGTGCACCAGAACTTTGTCGCGGATGATTATGACAGCGATATAGCCTTGATCAAGCTTGACGAACCGGTGGAGGAATTCACTGATTACCTCCGTCCAGTGTGCCTTCCCAGCAAAGCCTTGGCAAGGGCCCTCCTGGTTTCTGGGCGCAAGGGTACCGTCGCGGGTTGGGGTAGGCTGGTTGAGGGTGACAGTTCGCCCTATCCGCGTTTCCTTAAGGAGATAACGGTACCCGTTGTTGGACAGCGAAAATGCAAAGCCTCCACCAGATATCTTGTCACTGACAACATGTTCTGTGCTGGTTACAAGAAGAAAACAGCTGATGCGTGTAGAGGCGATAGTGGGGGACCATTTTCCATAGAGCATGAGGGTAGATGGTATCAGCTTGGCATTGTTAGCTGGGGAGAGGGTTGTGCCAGGCAAGGCAATTATGGGTTTTATACCAGACTCATTAAGTTTCTCAAGTGGATGAATCAGTATATAGAAGAACATTAATCATGGAAACAAATCAACAAGATTCGTTTTAGTTCTCATTTTGAGACAAAAATCAGGACTTGTTGAAATTGATCAGGAGGAAACAAAATTGTGTTTCAATCTGAAATTATTAAGCTCATGTCATCACTAGTCCACAAGAGAAATATTTTTGTATTAAACACTGTCTAGGTTGAAAAGATAGCATCAAAATCCTTTTTAAAATTACCATAGCTTATTTCTCAAATGTTGCAATCGAAGTATGCTCAATATGAGCTGATACAAAAATCCCTCGCAAAACAGAAGCAGTTTTTGTTGTTTTGATAACCTCCACCAATTTTGGTTGATATTTCACAGGTTTAACAAAATTTATTATTCATCATAGTCATTAAGTCGAGCGCCATGTGGAAGGTTGAGCCTGCCCAGTGATTTTTGTCCAAATATTCTGATTTAGCATGCAGGAGCGTAATTCCTCAGCGCTGGCAAAACGGGTGTCTCGTTTCAGGGTGTCTACTAAGCTATTGGATATAATTGATACCTCACGACTATGTGCATTTACCCATAGAATATTTTAGTGGCAGCAATTTCTTAAAAATGACCCCCGCCCCCCCCCCCCCCCCCCCCCCCAAGTGAGGAATTGTGCTATTCACAGAAATTTTTGCACAAATACTACCATCATAGCATTCCATTTTTAATTGTAAATATTGTAAGATTCTAAAATCATTGTTTTTGTTATTATAATTACTAGTTTACTTTTTTGACCACTTCACTTATGTATTCTAACAATTATTCCAAGACCACATGCAGTTTGATTTTCTGAGTCTTTTTTTTTGTTAGCTTCTTAAGAACTTGTTTTCCTTTGAAAATGTCATTGCCGAAATGAATCCTTGACTTGACAATGGAAAGGCAGCAGATGTTCTCAAAATTAGTTTCAGGATTGATGGTGTTGTGTGAAAAAAAATAAGTACATAGGCACTCACTGTGGTTCACAGAAAAACAATAGAGGCAGCCTTTTTTTTCTTCTTTCTTTTTTGCTACATTGAAACAACAACAGGACTTAGGTCTTGAATCCTATACCTCTGGGAAAGGTTTTTACAATGCATGTTTTCCATAACCTGTAATTGTTGCTCTTTGTTCAGGTGAAGTATTACTGATGTACATGCCTGGCTGTGCACCCGACACGGCATAAAGTCCAGGTTAAGACAAATACAGACTTTACGGTTGTCTGCCAAAAAAAAGAGTTCAGAACAATCAACAAATGTCTGCCATAAGTTTCAAAAAAATAAATGCAGACAAACATGCTATTGAGATGAAGTGGTTATATGTGTTTTCGAAATATATATTTTTTACTACGTTATGGACAACTAGTAGGCTTATGCATGCTTTTATACCGCAAGAGTTTTAGCTATTAAAATCAGTATTTAATGTATTTTGTACATATTGGTATGGTTTACTTTCTTATACTAGTCCTTTTCAACCCTGCAGGACATTTGGAAGCCACAGTGATCTCTTTCAACTTAGTCCTGGAGAGAGTTAAGACTAGTGTTATTCCTAACTTAGGACTAGTCTTGAAGAAGTTGAGTTTGCGTTACGATCTTTGGTTTTGAACATCTCCTAGGACTAGTACTAAGTTAGGACTAGTCCTGAGTTAGGAATAGTCCTGAGTTAGGACTACATACATGTAGTCCTATAAAGTAAGGACTATAGTCCTTATGTGATGACTAGTCCTAGTTTAGCCTAGTCCTAACTTTTTGTGAATGGACCCCTTGTCTTGAGATGCTATAGGCCTACTGTAAGTTATAGTTGCGATAACGTAACCCTCCTCCCGACGGCCGCCATCAGCCTCCCGTGGTAATGTTATGAGGGTTACGTTATTGCAACTAACTGTAGGAAGTATGATTCATCTCCTCAGCAAGTTCTGCGATAAATGTTCAGTTCAAAAAGTAATTGCAAATATGTTTGAACCACAATATCTCTACATAATTATACTCAAGCAAGTTCTTGAATTGTTGAACTATAATAAAAAGGAGATCTAGTGTTTGTTATAGAATAATTAACGAAGCCCTTCCCAGAGCTGTTTTTAGATTTCCTCGTTTGTAAAACAAACAAAAAACACTATTATTATTATTTTTATGAATATGCAAGATGGCCATTAACATCGTAATGAATATTCAAATCACCGCTTATTTTTGGAACTATAAGGCGAATGTACCATAAATAAAAGTGTCGGTGGACAGTTTATAAAAACCGTGTTGTTACCCGCACGACGAAAGAATCTACCAGACTGAATACGACATGGGTGAAAGTTAATTAGCTTTTAATGAATACAGTTATTTTAGTATTGCCAACTATACGACTGCAAGAGACTAACAAAGCTGTGCGCATGCTCACTTTAATCACAACCACTTTGTAGCTAAATAGCTTCGTACGTCAATGCATTGTGTACACACTACTACTAGGTACCCCTAGTACTACATGCTAGTACTAGCTAATCGCATAAAATACATCGTCCGGTCGTCGTCACGTTCAGTCCAGTAAATTCGCAGCACTCAGCCTTAAATTCTGCCTGTTTCTCAGAAGAGGAAACTTCACTAGTCAACAACCATGGTCTGATTGATATTGGATGGTAAGGAAGACACAACTTTTCGAGAAATGTATTGGACATTTTGACTGTATAGTATAAATCACTCGCAGCTCATACTGCACAGACTCGGATCGGATCTGATTATACACTTTACCCCCACAGTACATGCAGTACATGGTGCACTACACTCCCCCATTTCAATACACCACTGTTCAAATAATATTGTTGGTACACAAGACATTTAATACGAGCATGATACGAGTTACTTTCAGTTTATAGTTAATATTGTAATAAACCATGTCAGAAGCAGTCGTTGCAAATTTCTTTTTGACTTTGTTTGTTCATGAATCATGTTCTCTAAAGTCTAACTAATCAAGCATCCAGGTTTCCAATATAATACCAATGCAATAGGCCTGATAATGTCAAAATTTCGAAAAAAGGAATCTAGCGCCCCAGTCACTGGGTCTAGTTTCCAATCTAAACCAAATCCTCAAAATCCTTACCATGCCCGAACTATAGACCCAGTAAATAGGTAATGCATTAAACTAAGCCATAATAATGGGGCGCTGGCTGTGTGGGGTTGGGGTACTCAATCAATAGCCCCACTTGTGTGGCCAAGGCTACATTATTGAACACGGTCGACAGTGGTTGGTATAGTTGCGATAACGTAACCCACCTGCCGACGGTTACGTTATTGCAACTACCGATATGGTAGTTGCGATAACGTAACCCGACGGCCGCCAGGCCGGAGGGTTACGAGATCGGTTCGAGCGGCAAATGACAACTTGGTCCAACACGTACAATTTCGTACAATTTTGACAGCTAGTCACCAGATTTGCCCCATTTTTACCACTTTCAAAAATCATGACACAAATTCTGAGGGTACGAACTTAATCCGCAATGTCTAATGCAGCCTGCCATAATACTCAAAACACCATTTAGGAAATATTTTGAAGAAAAATTGACAAAAACTTGCCAGATCCCGGAGCGAGTTCCCAGGTTATAGTTTGAACCTGTCGCATCCCTTTGCAAACGCATTATTTTGAAACGCATTATTTTGTTGTTGGGCAAAACCATTCTGTAAAAGAGGTGTCACAATGTTGCAGTGCGTGCGCGCCATTATGAGTGAACGGCGTGCAATGCAAACAGACAGCGCGCACACGCACTGCATGAAATAATATAGTATCTTATTTACCTCAATGAGATATCCCTTTTTGTAAAAATGAGTGAAAAAGTGGTGGCGCTGTATGGAAAGTTATCCCTACAGTGTAATACATTTTCTCCCATGTTCATCTTTGCAGCCTGTGCCTATGTTGGCAACAAGATCTCACAGGCAATCAGCTCGAGGAAACTCAAGAATAAAGATGAGGTCCTTGAACATGACGACAGTCAATCGCATACTTGTATGCTCAAAGGAAAGAAGCCAACACAGAATGGTAAATGTTTAGCAGTTTTCCTCATTTGGGTTTTATGCACAGGATAAAGAAAAACAATTGGTTGTGTGTGTTTATTTTCGTTGTTCCTTACACAAATGTTTATCAAAGGCAATGGACACTAATGCCATGGTAATTATTTGGAATAGTTGGTAACAAGCAATGGAGAGCTGTTGATAGTATACAAAATTGTGAGAGACGGCTCCCTCTGAAGTAGCGTAGTTTTTGAGAAAGAGGTAATTTCTCACTCAAATAATAAAAGACTTCAGCTGAAGCCTTTTATTATGCATCTGAAACACACAAAGTTGTGCAGGAAGGGTGTCTTTCTTTCATTATTCTCTTGCAACTTTGAAAGCCTTAAGACAACTCGAGAGTAAAGATGATTCATAAAGATTTGTGTCAAAATGTTCACAGATTTGTTACTTTATGCGTGTTGGGATACACCAAGTGAGAATACTGGTATTTGACCACTACCAAAAGTGTCCAAGTGCCTGGAGTTGTGCGTAATTAGACATGGTATTGGACTATTGAGTTTGAAATGTATTATAGAGTTTTAAAGATTGGACACTAATGGTAATTTTCAACGGCCAGTCTTCTCACATGGTTTGGTGTATCAACATATGCATAAAATAACGAACCTGTGAAAAATTCAGCTCAGTTGCGAGCTAATAATGAAGTTGCGAGCTAATAATGAAAGAAAAAACGCCCTTGTCACACAAGGTTGTGTGCATTTAGATGGTTGATTTAGAGATCTCAAATTCTAAATCTGAGGTCTCGAAATCAAATTCGTGGAAAATTACGTCTTTCTTCGAAAACAATGTCACTTCAGAGGGAGCCATATTTCTCACAATGTTTTATACCATCAACCTCTCCCCATTTATACACGTCACCAAGTTAGGTTTTATGCTAAGAATTATTTTGAGTAATTACCAATAATGTCCTTTGTTGGGTTTGTTGGAATAAACAATCCTGTTACATTTTTCTTAAACAGGGGCCATTCATCATGAGACACAATACGAAGAACAAAGCCAAGATTCATCTGGTGAAGCAGCACTGAGTCCGCCACCATATCTGTAAAAAGGAAATAATCACACAGCAAGAGGCCGTAACGTTGTGGTGAACAAAACTTGAGGTACCAATGAGGACAGACAGTCGTCTTACATTTGCATACAGTGTTCACACGAGTCTTCTGGTTGAGTAATCAGCTGCACTAATAATAAGAATGGCCATTCATTATTTAATTATGTCAAAAGGTAGGGTAATACATTGGTAATGACCATCCACCTCAAAATAAATTGTATGATTTCTATCCGAAAGGCGAAAGGAAACATACTGCCAAAAAAAATGTTGGGTGTGGAATTCCGTCATGGATTATAAATTGATTAGAACGCTGAGATTGAATTATAACAGGAAAGTTGTTACTTATACTAAGGGACAGGAAAACAAAGAAACACAGTGCAGCAATGAGATTTGGGAATTCTGAATATATTCATAAGCAAAACCTCTTCTTCACAGTACTCTTTTTAAAGAGAGCCGATTGTGTATTTACCACAATGTTAGGGGCCATAATCTCTAGTTAATGAAAGAGTTAAAACTGTTTCACCACAAGCACATGATGGCTCTTCTCTAAAGTTACAGTTTAACCTGTAAGGGAGAAGAACTTGATTTATATTTCTTGTTGTGGGGTAGTTTTAAATCTTTCTAGGGGCTATGGCGAATGGATTCACCGCGCTGTGTATTATTATTGTTGGCCACATAGTTTTTTATTATACAATGTCATAAAAGTTATTTTTATATCATTAATTAATATAAAGTGTAAATTTCGTTTTGTTCGTGATCTTGTTACTAACCTGGGCCCAATTTCATGGAGCTGCTAAGCACAAAAAAATGTCTAGCGTGAAATTTTTGCCTTGATAAAAACAGGAGTACCAACCAAATGTCCACGTGATTTTCAGGACAAGCAAACAACAGTTGAATACCTGTAAAAAGCAGTATGCTACAAATGGAAATTTTGTTGGTAATCTTATTTTTATCAAGGAAGAAATTTCATGCTAAGCAAACAGTTTTGGCTTAGCAGCTCTATGAAATTGGGCCCTGATTGTGTGTTTGTTATCATTTTGTGCCAATTACGGTAAAGAAAACTCCTGAACTAATCAGAGTCCAACTTCATAAAGCTGTGTGAGAATAATATAAAAAGTTGGGCATCAGAGACAAGACTGTACTCTATGTAATGTTCGCTGGTATCCTCTTTCTGTTAAAGCCATTGGACACTTTCTGAACAGAACAAAAATTTGAAGTTCACAGATTTACAAATAACTTACAGGGTTTACAGAAGGTAATGGTTAAAGACTTCCCTTGAAATGTTATTCCATGAATTGCTTTACTTTTTGAGAAAACATCGAAACAATTATCAATTCTCGATATGGAGAAAAGCGGATTTATTTTAAACACATGTCATGACACGGCGAAATGTGCGGAAACAATGGTTGCTTTAATAAGCAATACTTTTCTGTGTTTACATGCTTTATGAAATTGGGCCCTGATCATGGGGCTATGATTTAAAAGTTATTTGAATGTGATGTTTAAGGGAATTTTTCTGACTTTGGATTTTCTCATTAAATCATAATACTATCTGTGAGCAAATACCCATAATCTTTACCTCTTGTGTCTATCAAGGTTTTCTCTTGTCATTGGTGGAAAATAATTAGCGTCACCAATTATAATCAACAAAATATGCTGCACTTATTAGCCGACAGCACTCAGGAGTGGCAGAAACTTTTGCCATTAACTGATTATCATCATTTGTTTTCCTAGTCAGATTATTTTATGCGAGTTGTGGATTTTGGTAAAAATGGATGTGGAATAAATTTGATTGTTTATGAAAAAATTGTGCACCGAGTCAGTATTAAATTAATGATGTTAAAAGTAATTGGACATACACCATGGTAATCACTCAGAAATTAAAGTCATGGCTTAATTAAGGATTGTTGGACGATGGTCCAATATTGTACACTAGCTGCCCCCCTTTGACTGACTAATTCCACCCAAGACGACCAAGCGCGACATTACAGGTTCGCTTACCCTTCAAAACAACACTATTTTCCTTGCTGAAGAGTGGTACAGATTGATCAAGAAATTTCCAGTCCATCGAGAGGCAATGCAAGGAATTAAGTGAGCACCCTCTGCTGGTGTAAACCTATTACCCCCCCCCCCCCCATCTCCCACACGGCAGAGTTGGTTCTTGTCATTGATTAGCTTAGTGTGCTTCATACTTGGCTGTATGCTCGCTCCCGAGGGAGCTGAGATGGTTTAGGGAATGATTTAAGGCTCAGTAACCCGGGTTATACTGTTGAAGCATCATCAGTGTCACTGCATGACGGACCTGAGCACGATATAAGAAGCCACTATTATTACTATTATCCTCGGTTTTCTGAATGTTTTTAGGCATGTGGTGTATTTGTTTTTTTAAAGTAAACTTTAACCCCAAAAAGTTGGGATGGGAAAAGTTCCATTCAAGTCACCCTGTAGATATTTTATTTTGATTATCATAAAAACAATTCGGGTAACTTTCCGTATGGCGCCACCACTTTTTCACTCATTTTCACAAAAAGGGATATATCAATGAGGTAAATTAGATACTATATTATTTCATATCGAATGAAAAAGTGGTGGCGCCATGCGGAAACTTTTCCAAAATTCTTACAGTCTTGCTATTTTGTGCGAGTTGTGGATAACTGTGTTTGTGGAATTAACTGGATTGTTTATGACGAACAAAAAAATTGTGCACTGAGTCGCATTATTAATGATGTTTTGCATAAAATTGAAGGTGGATTTAGTAAAATGTGTTTGTCAATAAATGACCAGTATAGGCCTTAGGACCCATGAGTTACTTATGAGAACTTTAATTCAAATCAGGCGACACTTTGAGAGAAAAACATGTGCAAAGCAACTTGTTTTTAATCCAAGAACATTTTTGAGTTCACTGGCGATAGCCCATTATTAAAGACCCTTTAATTCAAGAGCCTTTGGCTGCATTGTTGAGAGTAATACAATTTTTCCAATGAGTCTGGTGGCCAATTTACTTATTTTGGAGCCTATCAAAAACACCATCATCGGCTGACCTCCAAACGAAGTTTAGTTGTCATACAAATCTTGTTTGTTTGTTTAAGGAGGCTGAGAGAGTTCTAATTATTTTGAAAGTATTTTTAAAAGTTTTGTTTAGCACTTGTATGTATTTATTTACTTTGACGTGCGCCACCAATTGTCGGTAAATAATTAGTTGGCGCCATTATGAAAAACATTATTTAAAGATGGCGACTTCCGTGGATATGATGGAACAACGAAAACACGAATGGTAATTATGCAACCATAGATTATTAATTGAACCTCGTTTGTACTGTGACTGAAAGCCTTCTGATTCTCATTACACGCACAAATTTCTGACCGAAGCTAGTAACCCCACTTCTGTAGCTAAACTACTAAAGCCAGCTAAAATAGGGACCGATTTCATCCAGCCAGGACGAGGGCTAGTTAATTAATAAATAATACTATAAATAGGAATGCTGGTCATCTCGCCACCTGACAAGCTCGCCACCAACAAAGTCGCCCCCTGCAAAGTCGCCCCCTACCCGGCTCGCCCCGGGTTAAAACAAAGTCGCCCCCCTGGCAATGTCGCCCCCAAACAATGTCGCCCCCTAGCAAAGTCGCCCCCAGATGTTGTTCGGAAAATAATTAGGGCTACAATAATTATGGTAAATAAATATAGTTAAAACATTTTCAGAAAAATTTCCGTATGAAGTAATGTGCTTGTGGAAGGTCTAATTAATAGGGCCTATCTATTGAAAATCTACTCTGTAAATTATGTTAAATTTAATACAGGTTTCCTGGTCATTAACCCTAACCCTAACCCGAACCCGAACCCTAACCCTAACCCTAACTATAAAGTAGGCTTTACTTTATATTCTTTCCGATACAAAAATTAAGCCATTATATTACTGAAAGAATCCTTAACTATTTTCTGGGGGCGACTTTGCTAGGGGCCACATTGGCTGGGGGCGACATTGTCAGGGAGCGACTTTGCTAGGGGGCGACATTGTTTGGGGGCGACATTGTCAAGGGCGACTTTGTAACAACTCGGGACGAGCCGGTTAGGGGGCGACTTTGCAGGGGGCGACTTTGTTGGTGGCGAGCTTGCTAGGTGGCGAGATGACCAGCCTCCTATAAGAGTATAGTAGTCACAAAAACATTCGGTCAACCGACCGATATCATATGGTTGTTCGTTGTGTGCACACACACATGACACACAGTGTGTCAGAACATATGAATTGCAATATTGAATAGAAAAACCTGGTTTTGAGTAGCAACTGATACATCTTGTGTAGCATTTTGCTCTGCAATGAATGCAAAGTGTTACAATACAATACATTATACAAGCATGACAAGAGAAATAGTTTCATGCAAGCTGATGTTGTGATGTGTGATGATTCATTCCCATTGGTGAGCTTTGAAAAATCTCACGCATAGCTGGCCCTGGACTTTGCATCTCTGCGGTACGTTCGAATAGCTTTGACGGGGCTCACCCCGGTCAGTGCCCTGCTTGTGGAGTGGGTCACTTGGGGATACTTCTAGAAACTGTAAGGCTCCCCTGTGAGCCTTAGGGGTCTAGTATTTGGGGCCTCCGTAACGCTATACGTTTTTCAAATCGGCGTTGATAGGTGAAAGTTTTACGACTGTTAGCCAGCCATAACTGAAGTTTCTTTTGTACTACACTACCAAAACTTTCCCCACATACTCAATATACATTCATAATGCTTGTATTTCCTTTTTGTTGAGTGAAATAAAAAAAATTCTGCCGCATCGCACGTTTTTTGACTTCTCAGTATGCTCAACGCTTTATCTTTTGGTCACTCGACAACCAAGCGCTGTACACCAGCCTACTCGCCGAACTGCTGAGCCACGACCGAGTTGGCCAAATTTTGTTGCTTTTTTCGAAATTTGATATACCCCTTGTTGCTTTTTAGGGAAAAATTTGATAAGCACACCAGCCTTGTTGCTTTTTAGGGAAAAGTTTGTTGCAATTTCAGAGCATTTTGTTTTTTTGCATTTTCAGAATTTGAGAAGTACACACTCATAGCCTTGTTGCATTGTATTGTAGGACAAAATTTGAAAGTTTTGTCGAGTGAACATTCATGTTAGAATTGCTGTATATCTTTATTTAAATCGTCGGGCATATCGTATGTTGAATGAAAATGTCAAAATTGATGTCAGACAGTGTGTACCGCCTTCGGTTCACCCACCCACCCACACTACATCATGCCCACAGCGCTGCACGGTAGCATGCCCACAGTGCTGCACGCGCGGCAACATGCCCCTCCCCCCTCCCCCCTCCCCCCCCCCCCCCCCCCCCCCCCCCCTCCCCCCCCCCCCCCCCCCCCCCTCCCCCCCCCCCCCCCCCCCCCCCCCCCCCACAGTGCTGCACGCTGCCGTATGATGTTAAATAAAATTTTCGAAATGCCAGACAGTCACAGTGTGTACCACCGCCTGGTGGTTCACCCATTCGCACCCATTCACACCACACTGCAGCATGCCACAGTGCAGTCCCATGAGCACGTACATGTACACGTACATATACTATGCCGCATGTTGCCGTCCGTAGTATAGGTAGGTAGAGCAAGGCCTTGCTTTATGGTGCTGAATGGCCACTCGACCGGCACAACTATATTCAGTCATTTTTCTACCGGCTGTACTGTACTTCCCATGTGTGTCGTGTGTCAGCACGGCGTGTATTCTAGCGGCTAATTAGGTATTAGTTAGTGGACCGATTGAGCTTCCTCCAAAAATGAAGTCTGCCCAGAGGTATGGTTTATCCGATTCTGTAATAATTTGTCATCTTTTATGCAATATAAATGATTTACCATGGTTTTCGTTAATTGCCGCGGCTAATTGCTGGTTAATATGCAACCAATCAATATAATTCTACCTCTAAGTTTGCTCACTGTTGTGTTGTTCAGAATTGTGAAAAAGATTACTCTCAATCACATACAAATAAAAAGTTCGTTAAAACTTTAGAGGATTGGAGGATTTCCACCGCCTTTTACTGCATATGTTCTATTTCCCTAATTTTCGGGCCAGGAATCGGGCCAGAAGTCAGGCCAGAAACTCGGCTAGCTTCAGCTCGGTGGGGGAGCGAGCGGGGTTGAATAGTTGAATGCACCATGTACACTATGACTACATTTACAGAACGTACGTGAGAACGAGTCCGGTGTGATTGGTATTTCCATTGATCTGGGTATACCAAGTATTTCTTTGTCGCAGCGCCAAGCATCGTGTCTCTGTAACATCGTCATCCCGGCAGCTAGTGTGTGCAGCCACAGACAACATTAAGGTAGCGATTTCTTGAGGCAATGTTGGTTTTCTAGTGTTACAAGAGTTACTAGTGTTATCTTCGTCCTTATCTTCAGTGCCAGTGTTGCTTGAGGTCTTGAGTAAGGTGATCCATTTGCAGCACACATTTGACTAAACTGGGATGCATAGCCTACACAGTAAAGAGACGCACCAGCCTGTAACAATCGTAAGTTATGTTAGTTGATCATATCCAAAAATCATGAAGATTATTTTTGAACTGAGCGTATGATTGTTTGAATGAAATATGTTTCCAAGATTTATTTAGAGACGTTAAGGCCTTTATCCAAAAACCTAATTGACTGTGATGTGAGGCTCTGTGGGGCAACGTCAGACATAGCGGATAGCCGATGTTTGCAAAAACCACCCTCATACACAAATACCAGGGTTAAATCCAGTGTTGTAAAGAGTTTATTTTTTTGCAAATACCTTATCCTGTCTGTCACTTACAAACCTGCGAATCTAAAATTTCTCAATGCTCATAGTGTAACCATCGTGTGCTGTATTTGGTTGATGTTTCTCGAGACTCTTGATGCTATTTCTCTAAATAATGCCAGTGTACCGATATTTCAGTTCTCAAATTGTTCACAACGGCTGTTTAATTCTTTGCACGCTATCGGCGACCACAGTCGCTGAGCGTATTTATTCCCTGCGCGCTGTCAGCGACTCCAGTCGCCCAGCAGTACTGCAAGTAAATAGATGAGGATTTCTGGGAAACTATTGACCCCTGACCCTCATCCAGCTGCATGTATCTAGCTGTACATGTATGCAACGATGTTTCATCTGGAAAAAACGATCTTTTGTCCCAAATTTTCTCACAATTTCCGATCAAAAAGCTGTACGCTAAGACAAAATGGGGACACAATAGACGTCCATGCAGCATTTCTGGAAAATTTTAAGGACTCAGACTCCGGAGAATCAGACTTTAAAGAGCTTTTTTGAGAGATTCTGATGTGTTGAGAATGCTGTACGTGTACTGTGTACGTGTACTGTGTATATGTCAACGATAACGATGTACATGAACACGACAATGAGTCGGATGGCAGCAGCGATGGGTCTGGATCGGACGATGGCCCCGATAAAAATCGACAGCAACTAGGCTTGGCGGCCGGTGATAGAATAGTGGTAATGAAACCAGCGTATCTCGGTTATTCTTTATCCAAAAAACATAATGTTTACTGCATTAGATGGGAAATAAAATACCGAGTATAAACTTATTTTGCAATTTAGCCCAAAACACTTTCTTCACAGAGTAAAGGTCTTGAGGAAAAATGTATGTGCATTTTAGTAGCCCCACACAGGAAATTCCAGGGGAATACTGTGTGTACAGCCTCGTAGCGTGCTAAGGGTTAAAACAGTTGGGGTCGTTGCCTTGTCACACGGCAACGACCCGGCAAGGTTTTAATTTGAAACTAAAGAACAAGTCATTACTCCTTTATTCCCATTCATAAATGCCTTTTTGGTTAAAAGGCTTAATTAAGTAAGACACTCATCTGTAAGACAACTTATCCGTTTCCGACGTGCTTGAGCTCTGTGTGTACATGTATGACGTTCTCGTTTTCCTTTCACACACAGCACGGCCAGCTCACCGACAGCACCCACATAGCCCGTAACAAGAATTGTCCTGCTCCAAGACTAGCGTGTAGTATCCCACTACAACTGGTTTTAAACAGAGCTCCAGCTGGTCATTATCAACCGTTTAAACACCACCACTTGACGCACTCTCCCACCAATAGGAATAGCGAAACTGTCTGAGGTATTTATGAATATTTATTTATAATTAATTCTTATTTCTCCACACCATGCTTCAAACAATACTTACTCTGAAATATTGTCTTAAAATTAATGTTGTTCTTTCTCTGCTAATTGTCTCCGGGCTAATGCTGCACAAATCGTTCAGTACCTGCAGAATTTCGAAACCTGAAGAGTTTTAATTAACCGATGAGTCCCTGGAGCCAGTTGTGCTGTGTCTGGGAAATGACTGTAGCACATTTCAAAAACAAACAGATCAGAACTTTTTTTTTTTTCTTTTTTACTTTTCCATGGTTGGTTGTTTTGCTAATTTTTTGTTTACCTGTCACAGTCCTGCCAATCTAAAACTTTTCAATGCTCAAATATTACTGATGTTGTGCTGTGATTGTTTTCCGAGGTTCATGATGTTTATTTCTCTACATTTTGCCAATGTACGATATTTCAGCTCTCGGATTGTTCCCGAAGTGGATGTTGTAATATTTATTTTCCCCAAGCATATTGTGCCATCTCTCAAAGACTTGCCAACCTAATGATTTTCTTCATTATCTCGATTGACAGATTGATTGAATTTATTCGCGTAAAAACATGTAAAAAATGCATAATACACAACAAAAATGGGAAAAAGACAATGAAATAAGATAAACATAAATGGAGCATAAGATAAAAATACGATAAAAAAAATATCCGAGGATAACCACAAAAAGCCAATATCTTAGGCTCAAAAATTGGCAACAACATCAACAAGAAATTGAAGTAACAAAAACAGACAAATCTAGCAAGTGCAACAGGAAGAATCATGTGAAACAAAGCAAGAAAACACCAAATAAATAAATAAAGAAATAAGTAAATAATTAGTTAATTAAATTTAATCAATAACAAACATATCGTGTAACTCACAAACCTACCGATCTAAAAATTCTCAATGTTAAAATTATTACTGATGTGCTGTACTCGGGTTGATATTTCTGGAAACTCATGTCTATTTCTCTAAATGTGGCCAGTATACCGATATTTCAGCTCTCAAATTGTCAACAAGTGGATGTTATATTTATTTTCCCCACGCATGTTGTGCCGTCTCACTCAAAGACTATGACGTCACACGTAGCAAGGCACCTTATACCGCATACACTCTACAGTTGCCTTCCAGAAATTGGTTCCGCGTTGGTTTCACGTGTTTTATTTGGGATGCAGCAGCAAACATCCACTGTGATGATTTTTTCTGCACGCAATGCAAGTATATCGCGATCGCTGTGTGCTACATTTTTTTTTCGGAATTCAGTGTTTATCTCTGGTGTATTCAGGTATTCGTACGCTAAGTTCATTAACTGGTTTATGTTCTTTTCATGTTCTTTTTAAATCTCAAGTCGATTTTTAAATTTTGTTGTTTGTTTTCACCTTATATTATAAATTCTCCCAGAATTTTGTTTTCCATACACACGTTTTGTTTTTGCCATCTGGAAAAACTTAATGGTACTGTCTTTCGTTAGCCCTTATTTTTTTCTGCCAAAGATCGTTTGCAACTTCCTTTGACCTGTGTCCTAGTTTTTAAGTGTATTATTCTTTATTGTTTACACAAATTAAACAACCTATACTAAAAGCTATATACAAACATACAATACAAATACTTTGAAAAAGTCAATTATTCCTAACATGATTAGTCAGTTTAAATTAAGCAAACAAACACTAGTGTGAATTATGATTTTGATTAATTAATGAATTAATTAATTTTGTTAAAATAAATACAAAATACAAAATATCAGCTGAACATTAAGTAAAAAGTTTTAGCTTGTTCTTAAAATATGATTCAAAAATTGCCTCTTCATTAAATTTTTTGTTAGTCTTTAAACCACATTCTGTATCAGAAGTATCACAGCAATTAAAGGGCTGCGCAACATTTTGTGGAAAAACTTGTACTCCATTATTTGTACTTAAAATAATTTCAGATGATTTTAAGGGTCCAAGAAATGTCTCTGAAATGGCCTTAGATTGCACCAGAGAGCATCACGACATAAAATTTCTAATGCTGCCCGGTCCCTAAAGACTTCCTCACCTATAGTGTTTTTAAATCCTCAAATACTATTCTCAAGCAAATGTTCCACAATGAGCAAGTTGTTCAGTAGGCTTACCATAGAACTTCCAGACCCAAAGAGTTGTCAAATTATAAAGTGTTTCTTGAAGCCAGTGTGACAATCATCTCTGAAATGACCCAAGCACAATTCAAAAAAGCTTTTTTTCTTACCTAAACTTTTCCTGAGATGATTTTGTGCTATTCATTCGCAAACCTGATTATCTGAAAATAAAACTGATTTGTGTTTAGTTGTTCAAATTTTAGCCAACGTTGTGGTTGATGTTGCTTGAGGCTCACTTGCCAATTTACTGATGTTTTACCTTAAAGAAGTTTTACAAGCAGATGTTGTGATCTTTAATTTTCTCCATGCATCCTGGCATATCCTGAAAGACAACCTAACTCGCAAACTGTTTCCCAGTGCTGGCCCAACTCTCAAAAGCCAATATTTACCATCTAACACTGTGATTGATGTATGTCTTGATTCGGTTTCTGTTGCCATGCTGGTTGTTTCTTTGACAGATGATGAAAGTCTAACAACTTGAAACATGTCTAGAAACTCACTGCAGGCTATCCATGTGACTGTAAAGGTTGTGCTATCAAGAAACTCACAGCTTCACTCCAACCACTGTATAGTTCATCCATGTGACGGCGACTATTATCTTTAATGGGTAAGTCTTGAAGTTTTATCCCATATCTACACTCAATTCCAACTTTACTTTGTCTCATCAAACAAACTTGTCCCGTGCACAGAAGTCATATCTCTCAATTTTGTTTTACCTGATCCAGTCCTCAGACACTTGCAACTACCAAAAAATTAGTTTTTCACTTTAAATTATTGTTCCCAGGCTGATTTTGTGTTATTTCTGAAATTTTACCAAAGTTTGTGCCATTCTTTAAAAATAAAACTCTCATTTGTTTCAAATTTAATTAGTTGTTATCTCTTGGGATCCTTCCTTTTAATTGAATTTTATCAAATTTGCCAATATAATCAAGGGCCGATCCTAGGGGGCCAACCCGGGCCATGCCCTCCCCCCCCCCCCCCTCCTCAACTGTGAGGAATGTAACATTTTGTGCCCGAAATAGAGGATATATTGACAGTTCAAAGAACTGACTAATCAGACAACCCTGGATGTAATCAAAAGATTTCCTTTGCCTCCTTAGGACATACCAGCTTCTATTAACTGTTTTTCCCTGAATGCCATTTGGAATTGTACTTAAAAACATGCAATCCAGGAACTATATCGATTTGCATATTTCATGTAAACTCAATGCTACATTCTTACCACTGCAGGTTATTCACGTGACAGCACAGTTACTGCTCCACTCCTACTGCGGCAGGTCATCCGTTTGTATACTCACTGCTTCACTCCAACCAGCGTAGGTCATCTGTGGGACAGCGACTATTATCTTCATTGGGCAAGTTTTGAAGTTTTATCCCATATCTACTTGAACTGAATTTTGATTTGTCTCATCAAACAAAACTTTTCTTATACAGTGAGGCCATATCTCTCTCCATTGTTTTTTACCTGATCCAATCATGGGACACTTATTTTACAGATAAAATTATTAATCCCAGCTCAATTTTTGTAAATTATGAAGTTCTACCAAAGTTTGTGCCGTTCTTTTAAAAAAAGTGCAAATCTAATGATAGTTCAACTCATATAATTATTTTAAATTTAATAAACTGTTCTCTCTGTCTGGAGGCCTGTTTTTTAAATTGATATTTTGTTTAAATTGCCATTATAATCAAGGGACGATCATTGGGGCCATTGCTCTCCCCCCCGACTCTAAAAACAAAAAAGGGTGTTTTTTATTAAGTTAGGAATGTGACATTTTTGTGTGTGTTCATAGATACTAGATTGGGAGGTTAAAAAAGTTAATCATCGGACAACCCTAGGTGTAAAAAGCTAAATCCATCGTAACTTCTGAACCTAGTGTTTTTCCATCCTTAAATATTTTTTCAAAGCATGTGTACACAATGTACACATTTGTACTGTTTTGTTGACTGTATTTAAACAAAACTTACCAATCTTGTGACTTTTAATACTGTGGTTGATAATGTCATGTATGTCTTGATTCTGTGTCTGTTGCCATGCTGGTTGTTTCTTTTACAGAGTTGGCTGCTGCCTGCACAGATGATGAAAGCCTAACAACTTGGAACATGTTTCTCGAACTCACTGCAGGCTATCCATGCTATCAAGAAACTCAATTCTTCACTCCGACCACTGTAGGTCAGCCATGTGATAGCAACTATTATCTTCAATCTGTAAGTCTTGAAGTGTTCTCTCATATTTACTAAGTTTGAATTTTTCTTAGGGTTCTCCTTTAAAATTTATTTTTTGTCTTCAAAATTTTTAATATCAAGGGAGGGGGACCAACGGGGGCAATCCCCCTCCCCCAACTCTAAAAAATAAATTGTTTTGATTTTGTTATGAATGTAACATTTTTTGTCTGAAAAAGACGCTTTATTGACATTTAAGAACTTACTAATTGGACAAGCCTGGATGTAATCTAAAAGTTTTCATTATACCAGCTTTACGTGTTCCCTTTGATGCCATTATTATATCGTACTTAAAACTACAATGCAAAAAACTATATCGATTGGCATGTTTCATATTTTGCTGATTAGTAAACTTAATGCTACACTTTTACCACTACAGGTTATCAATGTGACTGCACAGTTACTCCATATACGGCAGGTTATCTATTTGTAATCCATCTCCGGGATCTACCTCGGGAAGACGGCTATGATGATATGATGATATATCTATTTGTGTTCTCACTGCTTCACTCCAACCACTGTAGGTCATCTATGTGACAGCAACTATTATCTTCATTGGGTAAGTCTTGAAGTTTTATCCCATATCTATACTCAATTCCAACTATACTTTGTCTCATCAAACAAAACTTTGGCCATATCTCTCTCCATTATTTTTACTCGATCCAATCCTTGGACACCTGCTACTAAAATCGTTATACCTTATAGTTTTAAAATATTCCCATGCTGATTTTTCGTCATTCATAAAATTTTATCAAAGTCTGTGCCATTCTTTGAAAAAAAATGCAAATCCAATGATAGTTCAACTCAATTGTTTCAATAGAATAAATTGTTCTCTCTTTGAACTTTTTTTTAATTGAATGTTTTGCCAATATAATCAAGGGCCGATTGCTGAAGCCATGCCCCTTCCCACACAACTCAAAAAAAAAAAGTGTACACATTTGTACTGTTTTGTTGACTGTCTTTTAAAAACTTACCGATCTTGTGATTTTTAATGCTGTGATTGATAATGTCATGTATGTCTTGATGCTGTCTCTGTTGCCATGCTGTTTGTTTCATTGACAGAGTTGGCTGCTGCATGAACAGATAATGAAAGCCTAACAACTTGGAACATGTCTAGAAATTCACTGCAGGCTATCCATGTGACTGTCAAGGTTGTGCTATCTAGAAACTCAATGCATTCACTCCAACCACTGTAGGTCAACCGTGTGAGAGCCACTATTGTCTTCAATGGGTAAGTCTTGAAGTTTTATCCCATATCTACTAAGTTTGACCATAGAGAAAGGCTGGGACGTATGTAAGAACTGCAACACCAACTTTTGCAACCTTCAATGGCCCTGTGTGCACACTGATCGCCACAGCAAAACTTCTCTGGTAATCGGGAAACTGACCAATATTGCTGCAGCGAGACCGAGATGGTAAAACATTTTCGGCAAAATAATCAACAAATTTTGGCAAGTTTGAAGTTTTATCCCATATCTATACTCAAATTCAACTTTACTTTGTCTCATCATACAAAACTTGTCCCATTCACTAATAAGGCCATATCTCTCTCCATCATTTTTACCTGATCCAATCCTTGCACACTTGCAACTGAAGTCGTTATATTTTTCAGTTTTAAGTTGTTCCCAGGCTGATTTGTTGTCATTCATGAAATGTCAAAGTTTGTGCCATTCTTTGAACAAATTGCAAATCTATTGGTAGTTCAACTCAATTGTTTCAATAGAATAAATTGTTCTCTCTGTGAACTTTTTTAAAACTGAATGTTTGTGTTGAAATTGGCAATATAATCAAGGGCTGGTCGCTGGAGCCATGCCCCTCCTGTGATATTTTTTTCCAGCTCAGTTGCGGCAGAATCAATAGGGGGCGCTGTTGCAGGATTTTGTCATAGACAAATATATGAATTATGCACGTTTAGCTTCTTGTCGCACGTTTTCAGTCCACCGTGCATAGCTGCGTGTGTGTGGCTGATAGTGATAGCATAGTACTGGCTGATACGGACAGAGCTGTTGTGTGTCGCGGGTTTGTAAGTGTATTGTACATGCACATTTCACTCGCACACACACATCGACTATGGAGGAGTTTCTTCTCCATGGTGGAAATACACTCCGTTGGGTTTGTCCTTCCTCCATAGCTAGCTAGGGTCGTGGATTCACAGCACTCAGTGAGCTATTTATAACATGGGTGGTCGCACTATAGTCAGCATTTTCGATCAAAAAAGTTTGAGCATTTACAAGTACCAATTGGTACACTTAGTTATAGACTAAAGCCATGAGAACACCTACGTCCAAACAGTTTATATTTACGGTGAGCTGAACAGTTAAAAATGAAATAAGTGGCAGTTGTCATTGGTAATTACCATTGCAGAAATAAAGTGGCAGTTGTTATTGGTTATTCCCATTGCAGAAATTAATGGCAGTTGTGATTGGTACGGTAATTCCCATTGCAGAAATAAGTGGCAGTTGTAACTTGTGATTGGTAATTCCCATTGCAGAAAATCAATGAATGTGTAAGGTCAAGGAAGAAAATATTTTTTGTATTGTGGCACAATGAATCAATACACAGATGATATGCCAAAAAAAACAACAGTACAGACAAACATGTTGTTGGTGTATCACATTATCACCATCAGCGCCTTGCCCGTGTGTGTGCGATCATAGTACTGTGTAGGAAGCAACACACAACTGAGCTAATGCATAATTCATATATCTTTTTATGACGAAATCCCGCAACAGCGCCCCCTATTGATTCTGCCGCAACTGAGCTGGAAAAAAAAATATCGCGCCCCTCCCCACACAACTCAAAAAAAAAAAGTGTACACATTTGTACTGTTTTGTTGACTGTCTTTTAAAAACTAACCGAACTTATGATTTTTAATGCTGTGATTGATAACGTCATGTATGTCTTGATTTTGTTTCTGTTGCCATGCTGGTTGTTTCTTTGACGAGAGTTGGCTGCTGCATGCCTGCACATATGATGAAAGCTATCCATGTTACTAAAGGTTGCCATGTGACTAAAGGTTGTCTAGAAACTCAATGCTACACTCTATCCACTGTAGGTCAACCGTGTGACAGCTACTATTATCTTCAGTGGGTAAGTCTTGAAGTTTTATCCCATGTACTAAGTTCGACATTTTCTTGAGGTTCTTATTTATAATTGATTTTTGTTTTTCAAAATTGATAATAAAATCAAGTAAGGGGGACCAATGTGGGCCATCCCCCCTCTCCCAACTCAAAAAATAACAACATTTTATCAAGTTATGAATGTAAAAATTTTCGCCTGAAATACACACTTAATTGATCCAATTGTTGGACACTTAAAATCATTATATTTTTCAGTTTTAATTTGTGCCCGCAAGCTGATTTTGGATCAGTCAGGAAATTTACCAAAGTTTGCGCCATTTAAAAAAAAAAAAATTTATCTCTCCTTGCATCCTTTTTTCAAAAGCACATTCTGTCCAGTCCCTTAAAATTAATAATTCCACTGATTTTCAAACATGAAACTGTTTATTTGCTGATTTTACGCTTAAATTCTCTCAAATTTTCTCAAACCAAACATATACAGACCCTTTAACTTTTGGCTTGACTTTGTTTGGATTGGTCACCCATTTGGTTGTGACACAAAAAGCACTCAGCTCATGTTGTGATGTTCCTCAAAACTTGATGTTTGGGCCGTCTTTAAATTTACCGAAAATCATTTGTCAATGGTTTTTCAAAATTTTGCACTCTTGTGATTTTTATGATGGGATTTATATTGTCATGTATGCTTTGATTTTGATTTCATTTAGGCTGCCATTTTTTTTTCTTCATTTAAGCATGTCAACCTGGAACAAAAGAACATCACCGAAGGTTCTACAGCATAGATTGCCTTTACATCATTGAAGGTATATACACATTTTTTTAACCTTGTGGTTTTATCATTTTATTAACCTTTTTCACACTTCTATAGTTCCCAAGCCACAACTGTGCCATCTCTGAAAAGCAGAATGTTGAGTCCTTTAAAACTTGCTTAGTAAAGGAACACTTTGCCTTGGATCGGTTGAGTTGGTCGTTGAAAAGCGGTTGTAACCGTTTGTTATAAAATACATATGGTTAGAAAGATGTTTTAAAAGTAGAATACAATTATCCACACACATTTGCCTCGAAATTGTGTGGTTTTCCTTATACTTTGTGAACTAACACGGTCGGCCATTTATGGGAGTCAATTATGGCCAACCGTGTTTGTCGACAAGGTAAAAGGAAAACCGCGCAATTCGGGTGATACTTGTGTAGATAATTATTTTCTACTTTTAAAATATCTCTCTAATCATATGTGTTTTATAACAAACGGTTACAAATGGTTTTGAAAGACCAACTCAACCGATCCAGGCAACGCGTCCCTTAAGTTGAATACATTTTCAATTCACGACAAGTTCATGACCCAAAAGTGTGCGACCTCTTGAATTTATCAATGTGTTGTCCAGCCTTCAAAAAGCTTACCAACCATACAAATTTGTTTACTCTGAAATTTGTATTTGCGCCGGATGTTGTGGTGCCTTTTTTATGTTTCAGATTGAACTGCATCTACATTTGGACATGTGAGTATGAAAAAACTTTCTTGAAAAATCACGCCACACGCACAACATGGAACGGAGCAAATGCGAAGCAATTGTTGCAGTCAAAAAATAATTCATAGCAGTTCAAATCTGCTCAACTCACTTGTGAATGTTGTAGGGAAAAGAGGATTCTGACATAAAATTTGGTATTTGCAGGAAGTATCAACCGGGCTTTACATGTGTTGATATTTGATGCTTTACATGTAGTGGGTTGTTTTGGTAGCTCACTATCTTGTACCTAAGTACACCCTTGCAAGCAAACAAGCATATACGCGTTTTTTTTGTGCGCTAACTTGGTGGTGCCTGCGGAACGAGTGGTGCGTGCGGATCGAAATGGTGGTGCCTGCGGAATAAAACTAAAGGGACCTGGACACGTGCACGTGGCATGTGGGGTCCTACTTCCGGCTCGCTCCACTGAGTGGTTGATCTTAAAGGTGCATTCGGGCTCCTCATCTGCTAGGATGGTGCCGGTGTAATCACAAATGGTTGACCAACGGAAGTAGTCCCTAAGTTCTTTCCAACTAGGGACCGCGCTAGTACAGTAGGGGACTGTCCCTCCTTTTGGGATGGCGGACCGGACCCGCCTTCGGGCGGTGCAAAGGCCCTGATGATCTGGAAACCGTGTGGGGCAGGTATCCTGGGACCTTCACGTGGTAGCCCTGTTTTAGACGAACCTTACCAGGATGAATAGGCCAAATTTGAAACTGAAATATATTGCTTGTATAGGTCTACTTAACTATAAGATTGCCCTACAATCTTACTCTGTTCAATCAGATTATTAAAACAAGACTAATGCAAGAATATTTGCAAGCTGTCCATGTGACTGTAAAGGTTGTGCTATTTAGAAACTCATTTCACTCAAACCACTTTAGGCCATTCATGTGACAGCAACTATTATCTTCAATGGGCAAGTCTTGAAGTTTGATCCCATACATCTACACAATGTGAACTTGAATTTGTACCATTAATAAAATTGAAAATCCAATGATCTCTTTACATTCTTCTTTAAAATTGATTTTGTTTTCAAAATTGAAAGTATAATCAAGGGAGGGGGACCAACGGGGGCAATACCTGCTCCCCCAACTCTTTCTGTTATTATCATGTTATGACCAAGCATTTTTTGTTTGAAATGGACGCTTTATTGACAAGTTAACTAACTTTATACTCAGACTACCCTGCATGTAATCCAAAAGTTTATGTTTGTCTCATTAGGGCAACCCAGCTTTATTAAACTTTTTCTCCTGAGTGACTGATTGCCATATTGGTAAGGTACTTAATATCATGCAGTCTATATCGATTTGCATGTTTCATATTTTGCTGAAAAGTAAACTCAATACTACATTTTTACCACTGCAGGTTATCCATGTGACGGCACAGTCACTGCTACAGTTGCTGCAGGTCATCCGCACAGGCACAGCTTGTCCAAGTATTAAGTCACAAGGAACTGGAGTGTATAATGTAAGCCTTTCTTTCATTCTAAAGGGCCAGTCACACTGCAGCAATAAAGATAACGCATAGAAAACGCATTTATTCAACCAATCATTGGCGTGCATTGTAATGCTTTAATATTCGTTATCGAGGCCTTTAAGCCACCCCTTTACCGTTTCTTTTTAGGACTAACTGTTCTAACATCAGGTTGGCCACTTTTTTTAACTCTCTTTCAATTTTTAGTTTTTTACCCAAGTCTTTTCTTCCATGTTATCTTAAGTAAACTCTTGCAAGTTTTTGATCAACCCAAAAGCACACTCTCTCCAGTCCCTTAAAACTTTTCATCTTACTGATTTTCAAACAGCCAAATGTTTGTGAGCTGCTTTTGTGCTTAAATTCTCTTAAACTGTCCTAACCAATTGTATACAGACCATTTATCTAAGGCTTGACTTTGTTTGGATTGGTCATCCAGTTGGTTGTGATGTGGAAAGCTCCAAACTCATGTTATGTTTACCGAAAATCATTTGTCAATTATTTTTCAAAATGTGTCATATATCCTTTGATTTCGTTTAGGTTGCCATGCTGGCTGTCCCTAGTTAGGGTGGGCTGCTGTTAGCACAGATGATGAAAGCATGTCAACCTGGAACAAAAGAACATCGCTGAAGGTTCTACAACATAGATTGCTATGACACTATTAAAGGTATATGCACATTTAATGAACCTTGTGTTTTTATTACACTTTAATTAGACTTGTACAATCCTTAGCCATAACTGTGCCATCTCTGACAAGCAGAATGTCGAGTCCCTCAAAATTTGTTAAGCTGAATAAAACTTTTGCTGCAAGTTCACTATCCAATAGTATGTGTTTATTTTGGAGAGAAGGGTTTGCCCTGGTGTTTCTGGCATGTTTTTTTCAAATGATTTTGTATATGGGTCTTGTATTTCAACAAGCTAGCTTGAAATAATAGGATGTTAAATTTTCATCGGGGATAAAGGATAAGTTAGCTTAACTGTCTTAAACATAATGGCTCTCATTA